>NC_061113.1:94870403-94925037 GCF_002878395.1 Capsicum annuum
AGTAGAGTCATCATGTTTAGAATGTATTATGTTTTGTTTTGTATTGTGTTGTATTTTTATTTAACTAGGAGAAAAGTGCGTATCTAAGGAAGTTGATGTATTTTGATATTTTTTTGAGAAAAATGTCCAAAAATTTTATTTTTAAACTGTGTAAAGTGTATACATATATGACCATTGTGAATCTCATTACGGTATTAGAATTAGGGGCATCATAATCATTGCTAATGTTTGCATGAAGTGCATAGGGAGAAGTTTGTGATGCAACCTTGTGCTATCGGTGTGTGAAATACCACTTTGTTCTCTTAGTGTGTTGTATCCAGAACCTGCCCGGTTAGTCATGCCTAGGTTCTAAGATAGTTAGTTAGGAAATGATCATAGGTTGTTCTTGAAATTAGCCCGCTTTTAGCCTAAACGATTTTCTAAATGTGAATAAATATCCCTTGATCTCGATTTTGAGCCTTATAACCTATTTTTCTTGTTTCACCTTTCACCTTCCCATTTATCTTACAATGAACCTATTTTTTCCTTGGTCCTCCTTGGACATTGTGCACCTCAACTCAGGCAAATTGCCTAAGTTGAGGCTGGCTATTATAGCAGTACGTAATGTCAAGTGGTTATAAAGTAGTGTAAATAAGAGAAAAAAAAAAGTAGGGCTAGGTGTGGTAGAAAAAACAAAAGAAAAAGAAAAGGAAAATTTTGAAAAAGAATAGAATAGAGAAAAATAAAGAATAAAAGAAACCACACTCAACCTAAATATGCAATAAAAGAATAAAATTAGAGAAATAAGAATGGAATAAAATAAATTGGTTAAATAGTGGACCCCCAAAGTAAGTGTAGTGCCATGGAGTCTTAGTCACTAAAATGTCTGTATCTATCATACCAACCCTCAAGCCTACATTACAAGTCGAGTAAAAGTCTTATAGTGATCCTAACTCGACTATCTAAAAGATAAGGTAAAGAAAATAAGGCCAAGCCTATGGTATTCGATTCACATTGATTAAAACTTCCTTGTGAGTGTGAGTGTGAGTGTGAGTGTCTCTTGATCATTCCTACATTGACATGCATGATTTCATTTGAGTGATTGGGACTTCTTCGATGTGAGGTGTATGGGATTTGTTGTTAGCTGCCTACTTATTTGGGTAGGGTAATTTGTACACATGCATGATTGTTTGTTGCTAATATAATTCCATATCTTTATTCCCTTGTGTCACATTATCGAGCTTTATTGATATAAACAGTTGGTTTTGAAATGTTAAAATAGAAGAGGGTAATGTTTTGAGCTTAAAAGTTGATGGTTGACTACCGGAGATAGCTTAGGTTTCTCCTAGTTATGCTTCATTGTTTTATTTGTTATGTTGTCTTTCCCGAGGACATGAAAACATTCCAAGTTGAGGGTGTAGATATGCTATGGATTCATAGCATATTCGATGCTTAAAACGATGAAAATATGCAAGTTACTTAGGTCTTTTTATTAGATATGATGTGTTTTATGTTGTATTTTGAAGGAATCCAGGTTTCAGAGCTAAAAAGGAGAAAAAATGTGAAAATTAAAGATTTTGGGACACCAACATGGGTACCTACGCCTTATAGGTACTACCTACGTAGAGTAAGTGTCAGAATATGTGATAGAAAGTTGAAGTTTAGAGATGTAGAAGCTGAGGATTTTGGTTTGTCACCTATGAGGACTACCTATGGGCCGTAGGTAGTACCTAAACCCCATAGGTGTTAGAAAAACTGAAGTTCAGAGAGTTTTCTAGGAGATTTGGGTATTGGCAGCTAAGGTGGCACCACCTACGTCCCGTAGGTGCCACCTACACCCTGTAGGTAGTCATTGACTTTGATTTTCCTCTTTTGTTCAGGATTGGTTTTCTAGGGTTTTCTTGTATTCGAAAAATACCATTTTGATATTTTTTAGTTACGTTACTCTCTCTTACTACTTACCGACATATACTACCCCCGTTTAAAAAAGAATGACCTACTTTGACTTGGCACAAAGTTTATGAAAATAAAGAAGACTTTTGAATCTTGTGGCCTTAAATTAAAGTTGTGTCAAATGTACCATGCCCTTTAATCTAGTGATCCTAAACATGCCATGAGGAAAGTTGAAACTAAAGTATTACCAAAAAAGGAAAGGGGTCATTTTTTTTAAAACAAACTTAAAAGGAAAGTAAGTCATTCTTTTTAAAACAGAAGGAGTATTTGATTTCGAGATTTGATTTTTATCTTGGGAGTGTTTTATTCTTGATTTTGGTTGATTATTCAATTTAAGACTTTTGGTTTTATTCTTTAATTATTATGATATTAATTTAGTGCTTTCAAATATGAATTATGTTGATTGTTTTACAATATTGAGCAGTTATTCTCTTAGCTAAAGTTGTGGGAACCCTCGTGAATAAATGAAATAGGGGAAGGGTTCAATCCTTCTAGATTATTTTTGTTGCATGTATTATGGTTTTATTTTCGCATATTGATTTCTTAAAGATTGCAAATGTTAGGATCCCACCTATATTTACTAAAAACTTGAGAGGGAGGTAGAGATTGTGAATAGGAAATCATAATAGTGATTTGAAGTTAATTGTCAAAATAAGTTAATCCTTATTGTCTACTTAAGATAATTATCTTCATCTAATCAACTTGAGATCGAGAGGAGATAGTTAAAATTGGGGTACAAGGCAAGGATTAGTAATGTGACACTATGAGATCATGAGGAGATGAATAAGATTCACCAAAGTGTGTCAAGAGGCTGTAGGTGATACATAACTTGCCAGATTTTACATGCATAGTTGTTTGATGGTTGGATTGAGCATGATAAACCAACAAAGTAAGAAGCCAGGGGGAACATAAGCCTAGTGTTCATTTTTGACTGTTTACAACCAAAAGCATTCCACATCTTGTTACTTTTCACAGATTACAACTATAATCCCCTATTTACTTTTCTGCACTGCCCGGTGATTTCAGCAAAGTTGAGATATAGTTCACGTATTCCCTGTGGGCTTAACCCCAACCTGAGTTGGGTTACTATATTTTGGATTGACCGCTTTATCTTTAATTTGAGGTGTAGCTTTGGAAGATATCAGTCCCACAACTAGTTTTGTTTTAACCAAATTCTACTCAATAACCCAAAATGAGTTTGGAAGCCTCGAGACGTGAAATAAGGGTTCATTTAGCATAAAATCATCATTTCGGAGCTGATGGTGCTGTCATAATTCTCATCTGAGGGTATTTACTAGGAGTTTTGATCAAAGACTAATTTCTTAACAACCAACTCTCCAAGATAAAAAAAAATGATCTTAAAACCCAAAAATTATACAATAACTTAACCAATAGTTCTAACAAGTCATAAATGACATGTAGCAATTATAGAAAGGCTCAAAACTTTAGAAATGCACAAAAATTGAGAAAATAACCTAGAGGGTCATTTTAGAGTTATGGCTATTTTAGTCAAGCACTGTCAAGTTGTCAAATACAACGACCCATACAATAAATTATTGTTTTGTAGGATGAATCATCATATATGATCCTCTGTAGAGCAGCCAAAAAGTCCTCAAAGTAGGAAAAACACCTCAGTAGCCACGAGAGGAGTCAATGATCCGTTAGAAGAAGAGCCATCCCTTTGCCATCTAATAAAGTCTAGAGAACCCTCATGAACCATCAGTAGCAGTTGACACCCAATTTTGACCTCCCGATACTCCTCCTAGGCTGCTATTTTACAAAAATTATTAGTTTTAAATATTAATATTTTCTTATGTATTATTTTGGTATCTAATAAATATAGCGTGTCGCATTCATATTCTAAAGTATGCAATTTATTTTACTATTTAATTTCATATTTTATAGTATATATAAATTATTAATTAAAATATAATATTTTTTATAATTTTGTAAACATTTATTAATTTATTTTCAAAAATATGCATATTCATAATTTACAAACACCTAGTCTATTATTATTATTATTATTATTATTATTATTATTATTATTATTATCTTCAGAGGTTTCATGTACAAACTGTGTATTTTAATTTATTTCGATGATGTTTTATATGATCTTGTTACCAACTATTATCATCTACAAATTATGCATTATTTATTAAATAACGCTCTAACAACTCAGTTTCCCTTAAGTGTTTAATTTGTAGCCCAATTCTATTCAATTTATGTCAACTTTGGCCTAAATTAACCTCAATTTGACCTAATTCCAAATTCCCAATTCAATTTTTACATAACTTAATTTTGATCCAATTTTAAATCACCATGTTAAAACTTTAAATCCCAATCGTTGATCAAATTTGATCCGACAGCTCAGATTAACTCTTCCTTTTCTTCCTTTTTAACCAAAAAAAAAAACTACCTTAAACCTATTTTCTAAAAATTAACTACCTCCCATTTTTTCCTCTCTTTTTTCTCTCTAAATGAACGACCCAAGTTCTTTGCTCTGACAGCAGCATGGAAATACCACCACTGTCGCTACCCCTCTTATCCCCATCATATTCTTGAATGATCGATGACCATCGCCAAAACCTATAGCTACACTGCTCCACTATTTTCGGGAGGAGAACCACTAAAGCAGTACCTCACTGTCGCAACCATCGGTAGACTGTCACCAAACCACAAATAACTAGCGTCATCGCCAACTGGTGAAATAGTCTCAGCCACCTTAATTTCCTTTTCCCTCTTTTCTTTTAACTACACCAAAGCTACTCCGATGAAAACAACTCAGCTGTAAAGCCTAGTTGGCGAGCAGCCACTGCTGCTTCACTGACGACCTCCATTAACGATGCCATTAAGTCAATTCCACATCTCTAACTCAAATTTGAGGTCCTAGTCAAAATATTTCAATAAAACAAACTCGCAAGAGTGTCAAGGATTTAATTTCAAGATTTTTATCAATTTATGATGAATTCATCTTCGATATGATCATTTTATCTCTATTTTATTTTTGTTCTTGAATATGAAAGTCGTGAGGTTTGGATATGATTTTTTGATTTGAATATTTTGATTTCATGTTTATTTAGATGTTTAGACTGTTATACGCAAGAGCCCCAAATATCATCAACCTTGGCTAATATTATTTTTTCGTAGTAGGCACTGAGTGGTCCAAGTTTGAAACTGTTGTGCTCTTGTTTGTTAAATTGATTCCACTGTTTAATTCATTGTGATGGTACTAGTGGTGAGATATCATATACTAAGACAAATATTATGTTCTTTGTTATTCTCGTTGGTTGAAATATTTTTAAATATCATGGGAGTAAGTGATACTGTAATTAGAGGACTTTTGTTGCACCTATGATATTTCTAAATGCATAATAGGTTTTACTTATCTCTTTTTTGTTATTTTTGACATGAATTCTCCCCTAATTGATTCTACTACTGCTTAAGGAAAATATGTTATTGGACTCATTTGTAGCTCTTATTCATTGTGAATAGATTTTACCTATGTGGTTATGCATGTTTTTTATTCCTTTCAATTGATTTTCTTTCTTATTTGAGATAAGATATATTTTACACTTGATTATTTATGGCAATCTTTGATTCACAATTTATTGGTAATTTACTCTAGCTCCTTATTTATTGATCCCCCTTCCTTAATTAAAACATAACTGATTTTTTTACCATTTTATGATAAGTTTTGATTTAGTTGATTTGGTTAATATTTTCCCTCTTTGATATATTACATGCTTAATTATGGTAAATAGAGATTGCTTTTGCATTAAATTGATTCAGTCCTCCCCTTAATTGATTCTTGAAAACATTTCTTTTCCTCCTTAAATCCTTGAATTGATTTTCTAAATATCCTTCTCCCCTTTAATTCTATGCCACTCTTTACTATATAAACAAGTCCTCCGCTCTCATTCAACTCACTTTTTTCTGATTCCCTTCTACTCTCTCATATACAGAAGAGAAGAACAACTTTTTCAACTCCCATTCTCTATACAAAAAGGATTGAAAAATAATACTTCTCTTCTCTACAAATAAAAAATATTTCTTTGCTTTTGGACTTGAGGCTACTTCGGCTCTTTTCTATTACGATCAATTCTTATGTTAGAAGTACATTTTTATTATTTGTATTCATTATTCTTGCCGCTAACCGGTTAGTTTTCTCTAATGATGCATTTGACTATCTTATATTAATCCTATGTGATTATGATCATGTTTTTTATCTGTGTACTTTAAATACTTAATGTCATAAGCCTTCTAATTGTTTTATACATTTCATGACCTATTAGATGTTCATGTTATTTTCTTTTGTCAATATAACATGTTTCTTCCTCTATTTGCAATTCATGTTTTCCCCACGAGAGTGTTATTGTGTATTAATTCAAAATGACCTTTGTGCATCTCATAACCTCTTTGGCGTGAACCTTCCTGGGACCCTTGATATTCTTAGGATCTCGACAGTGCCAAGGGTTAGTTATAGGTTGTCAAAGGTATATCATGGATTTGTGAGGCAGTTTTGGTGTCTTTCTTATATTTACAGGTTGGAGGTGAAGACGAGTTGCCAGGGGTCTTTAGAGTAGTTAAGGGATATCCCAATCTTGCCCATCTCTTCTTTCTTTTATTCATTTTTTGGGTCTATAATGATTATTGTACAAACTCTATGACTATAATAAATGAAATATACGGTACTACTTAGAGGGGGGTCTATGTGATTTAAATATTTTATGTTCTCACTCAGGCAAATATATAATCTAGCGCATCTATAGCTTTGGCTCAACTCTTTTTCATCATGCTTACTTGTAGGATCACAAACACCGAAATTTAGTGCATTTTACACAGAACCAGTCTCATCTATTCAATCATTTCACTATAGTGTACACGAAATTAGATGCAAATGAGTCAGTTCTCACTTAGGCAAATATATTATCTAGGATTAATAAAAAAAACTTAATTATCATCTAGAAATCATGACTTAGGATTGTTAATTAACTTTCAACATATTAAAATTAATTTTGTGCATTCCAATTTAACTTATAGCATGTTTAGTTTATTCCCCACCCACTTTTCACCCATTTTGCTGCACATTCAAAGCTTGTCGATCATTCAGCAATTTTTTGCACTTTAAAATAAATTTCTGCATGTTTAAAATAAATTTTGGCACTTTCAAAGCAAATATCTGTGCACCTTTAAAATAACTTCCTGCACATTTAAATAATTTTCTGCACATCTTTATTAATTTTTTTGCACATTTTTTATTAATTTTCTGTCTATTTTAATAAAATTTCTGCACACTTACATAATGTTTTTCCCATCTTGATGAATTTTCTGCGCAATTTATTTAATTTTTTTGCACATTTTATTTAAGATTTTAAGATAAACGAATGTGATAAATGTGTGTACATTAAAGACTCTTCAAATCACAAGGTAATTGTTTGGTTTGTAAGTGGATGATATGTTGATCATCAATAGAGACATTTCTGACATAAAGGCTACAAAATGAACACTTGAGAGCAAGTTTGATATGAAAGATCTTGGAGTTGCGGATGTAATTTTAGGAATAAGAATTCATAAGACTCCACATGGTTTGACATTTTCATAGTCTCATTATATTGAAAAGGTACTTGACAAATTCAAATATTTGAAATTCAGTATTGCCAAGACTCCATCGGACGTGAGCTTTGCACTTCAAAAGAATGAAGGTGAAAGTGACTCACAATTGAACTACGCAATAGTTTTGGTATGTTTAATGTATGTCATGAATTATATGCGGTCAAACATAGCATGTGTTATTAGTAAGTTGAGTCAGTACATGAGTAATCCCAATAAAACTTATTGGATGGCAATGAAAAGAATTTTGGGGTATCTTAAATACACTCAAGACTATGCATTGCATTATAAGAAATATCCGGCGATAGTTAAAGGATATAGTGATGCAAATTGGATCACCGGATCGAATGAAGTAAAATCCATGAGTGGATATGTATTTACTATAGGTGGAGGAGCAGTCTTTTGGAAATCATCCAAATAGACATGTATTGCTCGCTCTATAATGGAATCTGAATTTATCGCATTGGATAAAGCCAGTGAAGAAGCAGAATGGCTCCAGAATTTCTTGGAAGATATTCCTTATTGGCCTAAACCATTGGGACCAATATGTATACACTGTGATAGTCAAGCGGCAATATGTAGGGCAAGGAGCATGATGTACAATGGTAAATCTCGTCACATAAGACGGAGACATAATACCGTTAGAGAACTTCTCTCTAGTGGAATTATCACTGTTGACTATGTGAAGTCAAAGAATAATGTGTCGGATCCACTTATAAAAGCCCTATCTAGAGAGGGGGTTAAGAGAACATCCAAGGGAATGGGTTGACGGCCTAGGACAAGTAAGCATAACGGTAACTCTACCTAGCAGACTGGAGATCCCAAGATCTAGGTTCAAAAAGATCAACCAAAGTTGTGTATGACCGGTTCAACATTGTAAATATACCCAACTCATTCTCATGATGTAGATTCTTTTTAGTAAACGAGAATAAGACTTATGTGTGAAGTATTTTAATGATTATCTAAACTTGGTAGATTTGACCAAATAGTTTAATTAATAGCATTGAATGTTTATAAATCATCTATGTGAGGTGAAGAGGGAGCCGCTTCAAGGAGAATATTAGTAAAGGCCTATTCTCTAAGTTCTAATAAAACCAAGACGTGTTCATGGCTGAAACGAACAAAATCGTGAGAAGCATAAATGGTAAGAGGATGATTGTATGACATGTGTTATCTAGTTGTACATTAAAGCTTGATGGTTCAAAGATATTATCACGACCCCAAAACCAGGGTCATGATAACACTTGTTGCGGCGTACCTTGACAAGTAAGCTTATCACCCAAACTGATACAAAAGAGAAACAGACAAAAATATCCCAAGGTAAGGCTTCTAGAACAAAGTCGAACCATATAAATAATCATAACAATGCAGAAAAAACTTATCCAAAATACCAATCATGCCCAAAACCAGGTGTCAATAGTGTAAGAACTACTAATACAATCCAAGATTCAAATGGATCAAAAAAATAACCACAAATGAATAATATCTATCTCCGAATACTAATAAAGACATAACTACTGTAGAAAGATAGAGGTAAACTTCAAACACATGAATGTCCAACCACTACCTAGGAAGCTCCAACAATCGCCCGAATCAAGGAAGTTGAGGCGCACTCGAGCTAGGACCTGCATTGAAAATGCGCAGTAGGCATGAGTACGGTCCACTTGTACTCAGTTGGTATCATAGGCCAACCAACTAAAGTAGTAAATAAATCATACAAAATATACACTAAGGACACATCACCTGCAATCAGAAAATATCCCACAACGGCAGCCCACACCGCTTGCACTAACAGTTCTAATATATCTTACATATATTGCAACATTACACCAAGATAGAACAAAAGTTCGTATTGTATCACATATAAAAAGAACAAGGGGAACATGCATGTGCAAGATCATCAAATACAAGTAAAAGAAGATACGATAAATACATAGATAACAAGTCAATATGCCAATACAACACAGCATAACACAATAAAGTAAGTACAATGTATATGATGATGATGATGATGATGATGAACGAGGTCGTCACACAACCTCCAGGATCATCGTACAATCCCCATATACACCTATGGGGGCAAGCCTCCCAACGCAGGACCCATGGGGGTTCTTCAACCCGTACACAAACCACATATCTCATATCTTCTTTCCGGCACATCCTTTGGAAAGGGTTTTATAAGGTGTTACAATATCTTTTAAAAAGGTGTTGCCAGTATTTCTCAAATATTGCCAATGTGGTACCAATGTTTCATGAATGAGTATGATATGAAGATGTAATTCTCACAACCAATCACAATGAGTATTTCCACAAACAACCACATGATATATTTTCATAACCAACTACAATGATATATTTCCACAACCATTTGCGTCAATATTCGCTTATTATTTTTGTATCATCCATAATTTTCACATATCTCATTTTCCAATAAAGTATGAATATAATCACAATACACCAATAGTACAACATTAGCATTTTAACAACACAATACAATTATTCATATGTATTCAAGCCTATCAATATCACATAGGACCCCACACGGTCACACATATCACATAATATCTTAATTTTGACAATTACATCACAAATAAGCCCCCACACGGACACAACACATAGATAGTCATTTTTCATGATTAGTTCCCACCCGTAACATGCATTTTGTATCATCATTTACTACCCAGCCGAGTCTGAAAGAGCTAAGCCATAACCTACCTCGAAAACTGAAATCGACCCACTACAATTAAACCCGTGACCTTACTTTTCACGAATAATTTCGAACTTCACTAAAAACATCAAATATAAAATCTACGCATCAAAACAAAACCAACGATACCCATATTGACTACTTTTGGTTCGGAATCAAAACGGACCCCCAAAATGGGTTTTCAAAAAGGAAGGGCAAAATTGGAACTTCAAAAATATGTTACTCATGTTTTTAGGAACCTACAGCTAAAAATCCAAGTTGAATCGAGTCCAAAATGGGGTTCAAATCGAAGAAAAATCATTTTTGAGCTTTACCGGGTAAAATCTTTAAAATTCGGGTTAAAATCAAGAATTGAGGTTGTTTTGAAGATTAAATTGATGAAAAACTAGTAATTATAAGATAAAAATATTATTCTAGTGAAAATGGGGTTTAAAATCAAGTCCTAAGATTTTTGGGGTTTTGAGAAATTAATCAAGAAATTATTAAGAAAAGGGTGAATTCTTACCTTTAATTCGTAATAAAACCAAGAAAAATGTGTTAATCTAGCTTTTCAAGCTCTCACAAACTTTGATTTTAATCTCCCATACTATTTAGGGTTTAATTCTCAAGAGGCGAGATGAAAAAATGAGCAAAATAGACCCAAAAACTATTTAAATAGTGCAGAAAATCTGCACTAAAAGGGAAAAAGCTGCAGTTTTTTTTGTATTTTAAGTCCAATCTGAACTTCGATTGGGTGCCCGGGATTCGTTCGGAGTCCGATTTATGCAAACAAACTATGCAACCATACTAAATTCGACGTTTTGGACGCTATGGTGATATCAGATTTTTGAAAAAAATGTCGTTTTCACAAAATTGATCCCCGAAATTTGAAATTACAATTTTTCAAACCGAGTGTCGAAATGAGATTTAAAAGCCGTAAAATATACCAAACATGCTAACACCCTAAAATTAATATTTCGGATCTGCTGGTGAAGTTGGATTTTCCATCTAAGGTCTTTTCGACCAAATGTGAGTCCCACATCCAAATTTTTAATTTTTCAACTTTCCGGCCAATAGGTCGAAATGAGCTAGGGTGCACCGGTATCCGAACTAAAGGTCTACCTAGACTAAAATTGATATTTCAAAGCTAGTGGCACAGTCTGTTCAACCATCCGTCGCACGGATCAAAAGATATCCACATAAGTCCAAAATAAGACTCTCGAAGCCATCAGAAACCACAATATTGCATAAATGATACCAAAATGCATTAAAAATCATGTCAATCACTCCCACACCCCAAAAATATCATAATGCAACTACGAGGAGGGGTAAAATAGTCAAATCATACAAAATCACAAATTTCACATATTTTATCAAATTTTAGGTCGTTACATCATCCACCACTAAAAATCTAGTTCGTCCTCGAACTAAGGTAAAAAAAATACCTGAATCAATAAAGAGCTTAGGATAAGAACTACGTATATCAGAATCGACCTCCCAAGTAGCTTCATCTACAGGTCGATGTCGCCACTAGACCTTAACCACAGGGATTACTTTAGAGTGCGGCCGCCTAATGTCCCTAGCCAAAATGGAAACCGGCTTCTCTATAAAGGACAATCGCTTATCTACCTGAACCGACTCTCAATGAATGACATGAGACTCATCTGGAATATAACAACGAAGCATAGAAACATGAAAAACTGGATGAACAACTGATAGATCAAGGGACAAAGCCAACTCATAATCCACATCACCAATAGTCCAAAGAATCTCAAATGGACCAATATACCTGGGGCTAAGATTTCCCCTCTTCCCAAAACTCATCACACTCTTCATGGGTGAAACTCAAAGAAAAACACGATCACCAACACCAAATCTTAAGGCACGAAGTCTACGATCAGCATAACACTTCTGCCTACTCTGATCCGCTCTAAGTCTATCCTGAATAACCCAAACTCTATCCAAAGACTCACAAAGCAAGTCAAAAGAAGCCATATCAATATTGGAATGTTAGTTATTACTATATGCAAACTCTGCTAAATCCAAATGTTGCTCCCACTGGCCACTAAAATCCATCGCACATGCGTGAAGCATATCCTTCAAAACCTGGATAGTCCGCTCTAACTGACCATCAGTCTAGGGGTGAAATGATATGCTAAGATCAACCTGAGTACCTAACTCATCCTAAAAAGTCTTCCAAAAGTGAGATGTGAACACAAAACCTCGATCTGAAATAATGGACACTAGCACAACATGCAGACACACAATCTCACGAATGTAGATAGGGGCTAGCCTCTCAACACTGAATAAGACCTGAATCGGAATAAAATACACTAACTTGGTCAATCGATCTACGATGACTCAAACTCTATCAGAACTATGAGATGTATGAGAAAATCCAGTCACAAAGTCCATAGTGATCTGTTCCCACATCCCTTGGGAACGGGTAACCTCTGAAGCAAACCACCAGGTCCTGTATGCTTGTTCTTCACCTGCTGACAACATAGGTAACAAGCCACAAAATCCACTATATTTTGCCTCATACCACCCCACCAAAAGTGCTGTCATAAATCACGATACATCTTAGTCATACCTGGATGGATAGAATATATGGAACAATGGGCCTCCTCCAAGATCAACCTAATCTAATCACCACTCTCGACATACAAACTCTGCCCTCAATCCTCAAAACTCCATCCAAATCAAGTGAGGCTTCCTTATCCTCCCCACTCAACACTTACTCTTGAATTAACCTCAATCCAACATAATCAAACTATTAAGCTCGAATTTTCTCCCTCAAAGAAGTTCTAGCATCCACAAATGCCAAAATACCCCACGGTATTGAAATATCAAGCCTAACCATCTGGTTAGCTAAAACTAAATCTGTAAGGCTAAAATCCTCTCCTGGATCAAAAAATATGCCAAGCTACCCATACTAGTCGACTTTCGGCTCAAGGCATCCGCAACCACATTAGCCTTGTTTGGATGGTAGAGAATAGTCAAGTCATAATCCTTAAGCAACTCAAGCCAACGGCGCTGCCTCATATAAAGATCTCACTGGGTAAAGAGGTACTGAAGGCTACAATAATCTAAGAAGATCTCACAACGGACTCCATACAAGTAGTGCCTCCATAACTTCAAATCAAACACAATTGCACACAACTCTAAATCATGGGTAGGATAATTCCTCTCATGAGGCTTCAACTAATGAGATGCATATGCAATTACCTTGCCCTTCTGCATCAACACAATACCTAATCCAACACCTGAAACATCACCAAATACAGTAAAACCCATGTCGTCCTTGGGCAAAGTCAAGATAGAAGCTGAAGTCAATAAATCCTTGAGCTTTTGAAAGCTCACCTCACAAGCATCAGACCACCGAAAAGAAATCTTCTTCTGGGTCAACTTGGTCAACAAAGCTGTAATGGATGAAAAACCCTCAACAAAACACCAATAATAACCTACCATGCCAATAAAACTCTGAATCTCAGTGGGTGAAGTAGGTCTAGTCCAATCAAAACCACTGTAACCTTGGTTGGATCAACTATAATGCCTTTCTTAGTCACCACATAACCTAGGAAAGAGATAGACTTCAATAAAAACTCTAACTTAGAAAACTTGGCATACAACTTCTCATCCCTCAATCTCTAAAGTACAATCCACAAATGTTCCTCATGCTCAACCTCACTCTTGGAATACACCAAGAAATCATCTATAAATACGATAATAAAGGAGTTGAGATACGGTTAAAACACCCGGTTCATCAACTCCATGACGCAGCAGGGGAATTGGTCAACCCAAAAGACATGACCAAGAACTCATAATGACCATATCGAGTCTGAAAAGTTGTCTTCAAAATATAAGAAGCTCTAATCCTCAACTGGTGATAATCAGACCTCAAATTAATCTTCAAAAACACCACAGCACCCTGAAGCTGATCAAAAAAATCATTGATGCGAGGAAGAGAATACTTATTCTTAACCTTCACCTTATTCAACTACCGATAATCAATACACATTCATATAAACCCATCCTTTCTGGTTTACAAACAATACAGCCACACCCTAAGGTGAAACACTAGGTTGAATAAACCCCTTATCCAACAACTCCTGCAACTAATCTTTCAGTTGCTTCAACTCTGTTGGGGACATCCTATAAGAAGGAATAGAAATGGGCTTGGTTCCAGACTCAACATCAATAAAATCAATATCTCGATCCGAAGGCATACTAGGCAAGTCCGTAGGGAACACCTCCATAAACTCACGGACAACACGGATAGAATCCAAGGAAAGAGGCAAAACAACACTTATGTCACGAATATGGGCTAAGTAAGATAAACATCTCCTCTCAACCAATTTATAAGCCTGAACATAAGATATAACCCTCTTAGGACCTGAATGAAGTGGACTCTTCCAAGCTATCCTTAGCACACCCAATGAAGCTAAAGTCACATTCTTGGCATAATAATTTAGGACAGCATGAAAAGGAGCCAACCAATCCATACCTAAAATAATCATCAAAATAAACCATATCCAACACAAGCAAGTCTACCAAAGTCTCATGCCCAAAAGAAGTTACAACACAATATTGGTTTACTTGATCCACCACTAAAGAATCACCTACCGAGTTAGATACACGAATAGGCATGGCAAAAGGCTTACTAACAGAATCAAAACCCAAAGCAAAATACATAGTCACATAGGAGAAAGTTAATTTGGGATCAAATAATATAGATACAGGTTTGAAAAAAACGAGGAAGATACTTGTAATAACAACATCAGAAGCCTCTACCTCAGGTCTGGCTGGTATAGCATAACACTATCCACGACTACCAACTGGTTGAGTATCCCTACGACCACCAACACGGGCTCTACC
Organism: Capsicum annuum; assembly: GCF_002878395.1. Taxonomy (NCBI): domain Eukaryota; kingdom Viridiplantae; phylum Streptophyta; class Magnoliopsida; order Solanales; family Solanaceae; genus Capsicum; species Capsicum annuum. The sequence goes on from NC_061113.1 coordinate 94,885,513, forward strand.
ATCTCTACTCTTGCACCTTTGGTAGAATCCCTACCTCTCACAGCTTAAATAAGAATAGCTCTAAACACACGGTGAGAACAGCCCTTGGCCATATGGCCAATCTCATCACACACATAGCAGCCTCTACGACCATTCCCAACAAAAAAAATAGTATAACTAAGCCCGAACGACAACCTTAAACTGCTGAACTAGAAGATCCACTAGCTAAACTCTATAAAATCACCTACACTAGCCTACTATGGTATCCACGAGAACTTTTAAAATCTCTACCTCGATAGGTATTACTCCTGAACTCACCAAAATAATGGACTCTCTTGGGGCCTCCTTGAGATGCACTAATAATACCCTATATCATCTTAGCGTGATCCATAATACTCTAAAAAGGAGCTTCAAGCACAACCATCTGAGATGTAGCCAACTGAAAGGAGACAACCAAACCCTTCACAAACTTTCAAATCTTCTCAAACTCGGTGGGGATGTTATCATAAGAATATCTAGACAGGGCATGGAAGCATGCCTTAAACTCAAAAACTATCATAGGGTCCTACTCCAAATGATAAAACTCATCCCACATACGATCTTTCAAACTGAAAGGCACAAATCTCTTCAGAAAGGCATCAAATAAGTGATTCCATGACAACTTAAGAGCATCAACAAGTATACAACTAACAAATGATATCTACTAATTTCTCATAATATCTCTCAATTGATATGTAGTATAAGCCACACCATCTGCGCAGAAAGAGTGACACACAACTCAGAACACAAGATACGAAAGAATTTGCATGATAAGGAATAACATGAGAGAGGTTTCCTAAAGACATCCTATAGCCTCTCAAAGATATATATGGGCATCTACGTACCGATCTGCGATACTCTATTAGATATCTCGTTCTTACACCATTGAGACCAATGAAACCTGGCTGCTTTGATACTAATTTGTCACGACCCAAAAACTAGGGTCATGATGACACTTCTCATGACGTACCTTGACAAGTAATCCTATCACCTAAACTGATACAAAAAGAGAAAATGATATAAATATCCGAAGGTAAGGCTTCTAGAACGAACTCGAACCATATAAATAATCATAACAATCTAGAAAGAACTTATCCAAAATACCAATCATGCCTAAAACCAGGTGTCAATAGTGTAAGAACTACTAATACAATCCAAGAGTCAAATGAATTAGAAAAATAACCACAAATGAATAATATCTATCTTTGAATACTAATAAAGACATAACTATTGTAGAAAGATAGAGGTGAAATTCAAAAGCATGAATGTCCAACAGCTACCTTGGAAGCTATAACAATCGCCTGAGTCAAGCAAATTGAGGCACACTCGAGCTAGTACCTGCACCGAAAGGGCGCAGTAGGAATGAGTACGGTCCACTTGTATTCAGTAGGTATCATAGGCCGACCAAGTAAATTAGTAAATAAAGCAGACAAAATATACTCTAAGGGCACGTCACCTACAATCAGAAAATGTCCCACAATGGTAGCCAACACCGCTTGCACTAATAGTTCTAATATATCTCACATATATTGAAATATCACACCAAGATAGAACAAAAGTTCGTATTATATCACATATAAAAAATACAAAGGAAACATGCATGTACAAGATCATCAAATACAAGTAAAAGAAGATATGATAAATACAGAGTTAACAAGTCAATATGCCAATACAACACAGCATAACACAATAAAGTAAGTGCAATGTATATGATGATGATGATGAGGATGATGATGATGCACGAGGTTGTCTCATAACCTTTGAGATCGTCGCACAATCCCCGTATACACCTATGGAGGCAAGCCTTCCAACGCAGGACCCATGGGGAGTTCGTCAATCCATACACAATTTGCATATCTCATATCTCTTTTCTAGTACATCCCTTGGAAAGGGTTTTATAAGGTGTTACAATATCTTTTAAAAAGGTGTTGCCAGTGTTTCTCAGATGTTGCCACGGTGGTATGAATGTTTCATGAATGAGTATGATATGAAGATGTAATGCTCAAAACCAATCACAATGATTATTTACACAAACAATAACATGATATATTTCTACAACCAACCACAATGATACATTTCTACAACCACATACGTCAATATCCGCTCATTATTTTTGTATCATCCATGAATTTTCACATGTCTCATTTACATCAATGGTGCCACATTATCATTTTAACAACACAATAAAATTATTCATATGTATTCAAGGCTATCAATATCATATAGGACCTCACACGATCACACATATCATATAATATCTCAATTTTGACAATTACATCACATATAAGCCCCACATGGGCACAACACATATAAAGCCATTTTTCATGATTAGTTTTCACCCTTAACATGCATTTTGTTCATCATTTACTACCCATCCCCGTCTAAAAGAGTTAAACCATATCCTACCTCGAAAACCAAAATCAGTTTGCTACAGTTGAACCCGTAACCTTACTTTTCACGAATAATCCCGAACTTCACTAAAAACATCAAATATGAAATCTACGCATCAAAAAAAACCAATGATACCCATATTGACTACTTGTGGTTTGGGGTCAAAACAGACCCCCAAAATAAGTTTCCGAAAAAAAAGGGCAAAATTGAAACTTTACTTCAAAAACATATTACTCATATTTTTAGGAACCTACAGCTGAAAATCTAAATTAAATAGAGTCAAAAACGGGATTCAAATTGAAGAAAAATTATTTTTGAGCTTTATCGGGTAAAATCTTTGAAATTCGAGTTAAAATCAAGAATTGGTGTTGTTTTGAAGGTTAAATTTAGAGAAAATGGTCTATTACCCCTCCAAACTTTAGTCTCAATCCCAACTACACACTCAACCTTTACTGAAGTCCCATTACCCCCTTAAATATTTTTTTATGGTATCTACTACCTCCCCAATTGCTGACATGGCATGGAAGGTGAGAACACCCCCAATAGGTGCGACAGTTTAAGCATTAATAGTTTAAAATCATTATTTTAACTGTCACATGTATAATACACATCATCATTTTTAATTATTACGTGTGAGAACTAGTTCCATAAGAGAACTAGCCCAACACGAAATTGAGAACAACCCGTATCAAATTTCACACTCGAATAGATCTGTTCCATTTGTTTTCCAATGGATTTTGATAGAACTGGTATATTTATGGTAAGATGGGTTTTTTTCAAACTTTTTTGTCGCTATTTTGATATTTTCGGTCATTTTCTAGAGTGATTTGATAGGAAAAAAGTGGAAAAAAGAAGCTGGTGGTGATTTGAATTTGAAAGGTAGTTTCGCCAGAGTTATTCTGATGATGTTTTCATCGCTATTTTGGAGTTTTCGATCGCTTTCTGGTGTGATTTGGTTGGAAAAAGATGGGAAAAAAAAGTTGGTGATGATTTGGATTTAAAAGGTGGTTTCGCTGGAGTTATTCCAGCAAAATTCACTGGAACGGATCCGTTTCCTACTGTTTTCTCCGCGATGAAGCTCCCCTCTCTATTTGTCCCTCTTTCTCTCTCTTTTTCTTTCACTGTTTCTCCCCTCTCTCATGTATGGTTGTGTATAGTAGTTTGTGTATTGTGTCTGTTTCTGTGTGTAGTGTTGTAGATGGTGTGTATGTTTACTAAGAGTTGAGATATGTATGTCATCTATGTGTATTGGATACACCTATTGAGAGATATGAATGAATAAATACAGTAGGAGTAGGAGTGGGCAATGAATATTGAAGTAACACAACTTAAAAATGTAATGAATCAGTTGAGTGCCATGGATAGCACTTCAAAATCAGTTCAATAAAGCAATGAATATTTGAATATATATAACAAATAAATAACACTAAAATAGTAGGAGTAGGCCCCAGCGCGTGTATACACGCATGGCTTCTTATTTGGTTTATATTTCCATGTCATCAATTGGGGAGGTAGTAAATACCGTAAAAAAATATTTAGGGGGACCATGGAACTCCAGCAAAGGTTGAGTGTGTAGCTGGAATTTCGACTAAAGATTGGGGGTAATAGACCATTTTCTCTTAAATTTATGAAAAACTAGTAATTATAACATAAAAATATTATTCAAGTGAAAATGCGGTTTAAAATTAAGTCCTAAGATTTTTGGATTTTGAGAAATTAATCAAGAAATTACTAAGAAAAGGGTGAATTCTTACCTTTAATCCATAATAAAATCAAGAAAAATGTATTAATCTAGCTTTCCAAACTCTCACAAACTTTGTTTTTAGCTCCCAAACTATTTAGGGTTTAACTCTCAAAAGTCGGATGAAAAATGAGCAAAATAGACCCAAAAACTATTTAAATAGTGAAGAAAATCAGCACCAAAAGGGAAAAAGCTACAGTTTTTTGTATTTTAAGTCCAATTCGGACTTCGATTAGGTGCCCGAGATTCATTCGGAGTCCAATTTATACAAAAGAACTATGCAACCACACTAAATTCGATGTTACATACGCGATGGAGGTATCATAGTTTCAAAAAAAATATCTTTTTCACAAAATTGACCCCCAAAATCCGAAATCACAATTTTCCAAATCGAGAGTTGAAATGAGATTTAAAAGCCATAAAATCAAACCAAATATTCTAACACCCTAAAATTGATATTTCAGATCTATTGGCGAAGTCGAATTTTCCATCCGATGTTGTTTTTACCAAATGTGGGCCCCACACCCAAATTTTTAATTTTTCAACTTTTCGACCAATAGGTCGAAATGAGCTTGAGTGCACTGGGACCCTAACCAAAGGTCTACCTAGCCTAAAATCGATATTCCGAAGCTACTATAGTAGTGCATTCGGTCATCCACCTCACAGATCAAAAGATATTCACATAAGTCCAAAATAAGGGTCTTGAAGCCATCAGAAACCACAATATTGCATAAATGATACCAAAATGCATCAAAAATTATGTCAATAACTCCCACACCCAGAAATATCATAATGCAACTACAGGGGGAGGTAAAATAGTTAAATCACATAAAATCACAAATTTCACATATTTCATCAAATTTTTAGGTCGTTACAGAAATCAAATCTACCTATTGACCGAGTGCATCCGATGCATGTTCACTATGGAAAGTTCAAAGGGAAACCCACTTATCCAGATGCAATCAGTCTTTGCTTGATGATCACATACTTTTTCGTAAAATTTTTCCAAAGAGTAGTCATTCCCCATTTATGTGTGGGATTGTTGGGTTTAATTGGTGTGAATGAAAAATGAAGGGACACAACCCTTCGAGAAAAAGACACATTATTTCGAAAAAAGGGTGACTGTTCGGTCGGATGTGACTGTTCAGAAAAGACATGTTGTTTGGAATGAAAGACATGACTGTTCTGAAATGATACACCCTTCCATAAACCATTGCTTCCTTTCCGAAGGGGCATTTGATGGCTATAAATACCTGAAATTTTTTCCTTTGTTAGTACAAAAAAAAGTTGCATTGAAAAACATTCTTCTACTTCTTAAAACTCTTTGTGATCATCTCCCGTTGAATGAGTTCGAAGAAAATCAGAAAGTTTGAGGTACCGCTACATTGTGATTGTGAAGCCATTTTATCTTGGAAGGAAAAATTTCGCAACCTCGGGTTCTTGAGAGGAATTACCTCCTTAAGGATACTCCATGAATTCGGAGGACTTGGCTATATTTCTGTTTCATCTTATTTCTTACAAAATAACACACTCCTTTGATAGTTCATATTGAACTTATGTTAAAGGTGTTGAAAAACTTCGTAAGTGTTCGTGATATAATCTTGAACTTGTGTTGAAATGGGTTTTACAAACATGCAGATTGTGTACCCAAAAATAACAAATCTTACATCTTCAGTTATTTGAATTCCCATCTTATCCAGGTATCCAAATTATTAGTGACATTCAAAAAATCAAAGATTGCAGTGGGATAGTAGATACTTTTTCATTCTTAATCGATGCTTGGGGTTCGAATTATGAGAATGTAGTCAATGAATTACCCCTCAAAGTACGATGAACCCAAAACAATCAGACCCTAAAGAAATGATTCTCCCCTTCTAACCATTAGCCGTAGATAGTTTGAAGTTTTGACCGTGGTGATAAAAATAAAAAAAATGAAAAATTTCTTTTCGATAGCAAATTAGTGCATCTTTAGTGAAGGATTTTGATGCCACATTGTAGATGAACACGGTCATAATCAAGCATCTTATTATTCAGTAATTAATCCTTATCAAATTCTATCTTCATGTGTGTAGGTACATGCACAACAGAACTATCCTTATGTTGAAATCACCAACATGACAGTTCTATCTCTGCGTAATGAAGGTGAGAGATTTTTCGCTCTGTGTTTATCATTAAGGAGCAAGTGGCAATCTGAATAAGAGGATTTGTTGAGACAGCAGTTAATCTAAGTCATTTGATCTTCTAACGTTATTTCATCAAAACCCAAGAGATGTGCTTTTGAATTTTAATTAACTTTATCGAGTACGTACACAATTAATTGAATAAGATGCATAACATTATGTATGTAGAGACCTTGAATGGCAGAAAAACTCAAGAGATTGATGAATAATATGTTTATACCACCTTCTCAAAATATAAATATGGAAAATGATATAATAAAAGGTCTTTACATAAAATGCTCTTGACAATTAGTGTAAACACTGAAAACACCGATATTGATGATCAATCATACGTAAGCTTAATGAGGTAGTTCACCACAGCGAGAAGCGCGAGTGATTTACCTAAAGTATTATATTCAAAGGGTGATACAGTAAAATTATCCCTATTATTTATTATTTGCGTGAATATCTTTACTCCCCTCTACTCTGCTTCAAAAATCAAATACCCCTTAACATTGAACAATAATTATTCTCCCCCTTTTCTTATGTAATGTCTATTTTAAGCTTATTATTTTCAACTTCTAATATAATATCTTTTTTTTATTCTATATATTTAGTTTTCTTAACCTATGTACTTACTATTTTTATTTGAATTCATTAACATTATTAGTAAAATAACTCTTGTATCACAAAATCTATTGTTATTTTTATGATTCAAAAATTATATGTATGTATGTAATTATGTATGAATATGCATGTTTAATTCTCTTTTATGCTCTAATATCTAATAGATAAACACGTTTTTGTTGTCAATAATGAATTATAATATAAAATTCATTAACAATAATTATTTGATTTGTTATAAATATACTATTGGACACGATGCATATAAGAAAAGATGGAAACTTTATTTTCTATATTTGGTAGGCAATAGTTTTATAATATTTTGTATCCTCGAATAGAATATATTTTGTGTGTAGAATAGACTTAGGAATTGGAACAAACTTTGTATAAATAAGGCCGCTACTCTGTGAATACAAATAAGGTTTTTGCGCGAGTGTTTTCTTATCATGGTATCGAAGTAAAACGATCCCTAATATACTACTCCGTTCTTTATTTCTTCACAAAATCACTATTCCTTTCATTATCATGATGAATATAGGTGAAAGTTTATCATCCAAACCCCTGCTTCAATATGACCCATAATCAATCTACTATTTAAGTTCCGCAGATGGTCCGGGTATGTCAATCACCAAATATACTTTGACAAGTGAAAATTATGATGTTTGGGTAAAAGAGGCTATCAATAATCTTGAAGCAAAAGGGAAACTTGGATTTGTTAATGGAGATTATTCTGGATCAGAAACAGAAAAGGGAGCCGAATTTCAAGCGTGGCGCGTGAATAATTCAGTCATATGTTCTTGGTTGTTTAATTCTATCGACGATACTATTAAACCAAGTTTTGTTGGATACAAGGTTGCTAGACAGATGTGGAATGATCTTAAGGAATGTTACTCCATTGTCAATGGCCCTCGGATTAACCAGTTAAAATCTGAACTTACTTCCCTTAAATAACAGGGAACCAACGTTGTTTCGTACTACACGAAACTTAAATATTTGTGGGAAGAGTTGATAGGTTATGAAGATGTAACATGTGGATGTTCTTGTGCTGCCGCACCTAAGCTAATAAGTCGCGCTGGCACTGAACTAACCCATCAATTTTTAATGGGTCTGGACGACTCACTTCTTGGAACTTTACGGTCCCAGATCTTGGGCATGGATCCCTTCCTACTCTCAACAAAGTTTACGCATTGGTAAGCCACGAAGAAAGGTGTAAGAATATTGTTCGAGGACGCAAGGAGAGGGAAGTGATTAGTTTTGCAACGCAGGTGCTTGGAGGAGGAGGAAAAGAATGACCAGATCGCCCTCTCTGCTCCTATAGTGGAAGAAATAATCATAATTATGAACATTGTTATTAAAGACTCGAATGGCCTGGCTCAGGCCGTGGGCGAGGCCTTGGAAGGAAGCGTGGAACAAGACAACAAAATAATAACTCGGCTCGCGGTGGTGGACATCAGCAACCACAGAAGCAGCAGTAACAAGGCACACAACAGCAACAACATCAAGGAATGCAGCAACAACCACCTGTTGCTAGGGTAGTGCACGCTGCAGATAGTCTTGGGGAGTCGATCAACGATTTATTTGCAAAATTGACACTGACCAAGTGCAGCGATTTTATTCTTTGATTGAAATTTCCCCATCTGGAAATGACGAATTATCTGGTAAGGCATATATAAGTGTGTTACAGGCACGCATCAATATACTAGACACACATATCAATAGACTGGATCACTGGTTGATCGATGGTAGTGTATCTCATTATGTCATAGGAAATTTGAATTTGTTGTTTGATATTACTAATATAAATATGCTACTGGTATGCCTTCCCAATGGTACAGAAACACCAGCCACCAAATCAGGACGTGCCAAATTGATAACCAACCTTATATTACAAAATGTTTTATTTGTGCCAAATTTATTTTGTAACCTTATTTCTATTGGGCAGTTAATTACCGATCACAAATGCCATGTGATATTTTATGACAAGTTGTATGTGATACAGGACCCCACTTTAAGGATTCCGATTGGTCTAGGTGAGTGGCGAGATAGGGTGTACTATTTTCAACGAGTGATGCAGGAGACACACCAAGTCGTGAATTCTGCGAAAACATACAGATTGTGGCACCGACGTATCGGATATCCTTCTACTCAAAATTTATCTATGTTGTCAATATTAATTAATATACCCTCTAAAAGGACCGATGGTAATATTTGTGATGTTTGCTTTCGAGCTAAGCAAACTAGAAAATCTTTTTCATTGAGTTATAATAAAGCTCTTGCTATTTTTGATTTAATTCATGTTGATATTTGGGGTCCCTATCGCCGTTGTTCTTTTACTGGTGCATACTATTTCTTAACCATCATCGATGACTTTAGTAGAGCGGTCTGGGTCTACTTAATGTTGGACAAAAAAGAGGTCAAAAAATTATTGTGTGAGTTCTATGCTATGGTTCAAACATAATTTGTTAAAACAATCAAAACAATCCGTAGTGATAATGGCTTTGAATTTACAAGAGGGGGAATGCCGGAGTTCTATAAAACACATAGTATAACTTTACAGACAATTTATGTCGGAACTTCTCAACAAAATGGATGAGTTGAAAGAAAACGCAGACACATTCTTGAAGTAGCTAGAGCATTGCGATTTCAAGCACAACTTCCTATTAAATTTTGGGGAGAATGTGTTTTGACTGTAGTTTTTTTAATTAATCCTACCCCAATTACTCTACTACATGGAAAGTCGCCATATGAACTTTTGTTTAATAAATTGTCTGTGCTTTCTTTCATTCGAGTTTTTAGTTGTCTTTGTTATGCTCATTCCAAACCTAGGATCAAAGATAAATTTGCTTCAAGGAGTCGAAAATGTGGTTTTCTTGGGTATCCCCATGGAAAAAAATGATGGCGCATTTATGATTTGGAGACTAAAGAAATGTTTGTATCTCGGGATGTCATTTTTCATGAACATATTTTTTTGTTTAGCACTGAGATCTTTGGTGTTGGTATATCTAAGGACTCAATATAGGATGAACCCCTGGCCTTTTATGATACATCCCTTCTCATCCAATAGAAATCTCCTTATCATGACAATAACAATTTGAATGTACACAGGACATTATTATGGACACCATAAATAGAAGCTCTCACGATAATTTTGTGGACATGGGGAGTGCATCTCAATCTACAGGGATTCCTTCATTGAAAACTGAAGCTTTAGGTCATGGTCATAGGGAAAAATGACCTCCTTCTCACTTTTGGGATTATGTTTGCACCTCTGGTAAAAGAACACACCCTATCTCGCCTCAATCTCGCCAAACGGTCTCCTCAGTTACTCCTTATCCTCTTGCTAACTTTGTCACTTGTGATAATTTTTCTAATGCCCAAAGGATTTTTCTTGCTTCTATTACTTCGGGGAATGAGCCTCGCTCTTTTTGGGAAGCAATAAAAGATCCTCATTGGCAGAATGCTATTCAAAAAGAGATTGATGCATTGGAGAAAAATAAAACATGGTCTCTTGTACCTCTTTCCCATGGTAAAAATGTTATTCAAAGTAAGTGGGTCTATAAAATTAAGTATAATTCTAATGGCATAGTAGAGCGATACAAGGCTCGATTGGTAATTCAGGGTAATGAACGAGAAGAGGGCATCGATTTTACAAGACTTTTGCTCCAGTAGCTAAAATGGTTTCTGTTCGCGCTTTTCTCGCTGTTGTTGTCTCTAAAAAATGGGAGATTCACTAGATTGATATCAACAATGCTTTTTTATCTGGCGATTTACATTAAGACGTCTACATGAAACTTCTTCTAGGTTATGTCTCATCTCAGTTGAATGTGGTTTGCAAGTTGCACAAATCTCTTTATGGAATGCGACAATCTCTATGCAACTGGTTCGCTAAATTAACAGCATCTCACCGTAAGTATGGATTTGTTTAGTCCTACACAAATCACACCTTGTTCACCCTAAAAGAGGGTGAAATTTTTCTTGGAGTTCTAGTGTATGTTGATGACTTGCTGGTTGCTGGAAATAATTCATAAGCTTGCTCTATATTCAAGAAGTATTTGGTAGATTGTTTTTGCCTTAAAGATCTTGGACCCTTGAAATATTTTTTAGAAGTCTCGTTTGCTCGTAGTAAGAAGGACCTTTTTCTGTGTCAATGAAAATACACTCTAGATATTTAATATGAAGCAATAATTTTGGGAGCTAAACCCTTTTCCACTCTGATGGTTCTAAACCATCGACTTGGCCTTGCTACGGTCGAGTTATGTGTTCATTCCAGCAGTTATCTTTGCTTAGTGGGATGCCTTATTTACCTCACAATTACTAGAACAAAAATTTGCTATTCTGTTCATATCTTATCTCAGTTCATTCAGGCTCCAAGAGTTGAACACTATGATACTGCCTTACGAGTCTTGAAATATTTAAAGAGTAGCCCCGGTCAAGGACTTTTCTTCTCGGCAGATAACAATTTGCAGTTATATGCATTTTGTGACTCTGATTGGGCTAGTTGCCCTTTGACATGCCGGTCTTTAACCGACTATTTTATTCTCTTAGGCAACTCATCTTTCTCTTGGAAAATGAAAAAACAAACTACTGTATCACGTTCCTCTGCAGAGGTCGAGTAAAGGTCTATGGCAACCACCACATCTGAGCTCGTTTGGCTCAAGTCCTTCTTAGCATCATTGGAGTTGTTTCATCAGCAACCTATACAGTTGTATTGTGACAACCAGGCTGCTCTGCACATTGTGGACAATCCAGTTTTCCACGAACATACCAAGCATATAGAAATTGATTGTCACTATGTTCGCGAGTAGCTTATTGAGAAAAATATTACTACAGCTTATGTGGCTACACGTTTTCAACTCGCTGACATATTCACTAAAGCTTTGGATCACCCACAATTTTATTTTCTTCTTTGCAAGTTGCGCATTTTTCGACTGCATGCTCCAAGTTGATGGGGATTATTAGACACAATGCATATAAGAAAAGATGGAAACTTTATTTTCTATATTTGGAAGGCAATATTTTTATAATATTTTGTATCCTAGAATAGAATATATTTTGTATGTAGAATAGACTTAGGGGTTGGAACAAATTCTGTATAAATAAGGCTGCTACTCTATGAATACAAACAAGGTTTTTGCGCGACTGTTTTCTTATCATATACCTCTACAACATTATCATACCAGCAAAATCTTATACGTGAGGTTTGGGGAGGGTAGAGTATACGCTGACCTTACCACTACCTCAGGAAGGTAGAGAGACTATTTTTGAAAGACCCATGGCTATCAATTATTTTTATATTACCTGCACTGAAATATATTTATAAAGTTATACCTGTGAAAAAGTTATTTTCACGTATACATAGATAATTCTCTGTATGAGTTTACTTGTCACTATTTTTCTAATTTGATTTCGATTTTACTTGTCATTTTTAACAAATCAAGAAAATACAGATTTTCTCCATGTTTTACCCTTACCGTTAATTACTTATTCTTCAAATCATCTTCCAATACCTATTACTAAACATCGCTTAATAGGGGCAATATGGTAAAATCATTATACCAATTATTATTTTCTTAATGAGTGTATCATGTCAAAAATGACAAGTAAAAATAAACGGAGTACTGTTTTTATTTTTGATAAATTAATTTTTATTATTTTGCTCATTTATTTCATTATATAAATTCAATAACTTATATACTCAATCAATATTTCTCACATTTTTTTCATCTAAAAAGTAATATTTACTTTTTATAGAAAAAGTTTATATTGATTAAAATTAAAAATTGTGATTATAAAGAAGTTTTTAAAAAATATATATAAATGTTGATATAAATTTAAGGGTAAAGTAGGCATTTTAAAATGTCAAATAAGGGAAAGGGAGGAGCATGATTATTGTTCAAAGTTGAGGGAGTATTTGATTTTTAAAGCAAGTTGAGGGACGTAAATAATTTTCACACTTTATTGTTTCTTAAGGTGTGTGTCAAGTCAATAATGGACAACTAGTATTGGACGAAGGGAATAATAAAGTGTTTCAATTAGACACTTTCAGTTATAGAAATGAATTTAGGCCTTAATTTAGGCCTTATCGTACGTCTATTAGAGAGTTAAGTTAACCACATGAAATATGTCATTTTCTCTAATTTATTTGTATTCATCTAAATAAGTCGTAAAATCTCAAGCACTTCTCCTTGAGGTTAATGCGTATAATTAAAGAAGATGACATATTTATGTGGTTAATTTAACTATCTAATGAACAAATAACAAGCGCAAATATTCTTTCAAAATCTAAATCAAAAGTGTTTAATTGAAAAACTTTATTAAAAATTAAAGAATTCAATTGGAACAAGGCTTAGTTCTAATATCTAAATAGAATGTATTAAGAAATTCAAATGTTTTTTTAAAATTTAAATCAAAAGTGACTAACTAAAACACTTTATTAAGAATTGAAGAGTTTAATTGGAACAAGGTTTATTTCTAATGTTTAAATAGAATGCATTAACAAATTTAAGAGGTTGGCAATGTATTCATCCTTAATTAAAAAATTATTAAATGTCACTGCTCCATGATAAATTCAATCTAGGAAAAAAAAAAAAACGAGAAACTTGATTTATTTAGATAAAGAAAATGCACCGAAATTTCTGAGATTTTTTTTTCCTCCAAAATTTGGATACTACTTTTTTTTTCCTCCAAAATTTGGATGTTACACTGTTTTTTCTCCAAAATTTGGAGATTACTTGACCGAATATGGCGGTGTTATTGAAATACTACCATAATATTAGTATTATATAATTGGATATAAAGGAGCTCAGGCTGACATGGACTTAATATATATTGCTTTTTGATATCAAATTTATGTGATACATATAGAATTTAGATAGTCAAACAAACCTTTTATATAATTTTTAGATATTTTAAAATGTTAACTGATAATGTTCGGTTTTAATGTATGACCTCTTTGCAGGAATATGAAAAGAGTGAATCAAAAATTCTTGGCTACTAATCAAAAAGGAAGATCTTTCAAGACTCTCCTAAAAGGAAAAGAAAATGTACTCCCTCCAAGAACTAATTAAATGTGTTGCATTGCTATGGAAGGGAATTTTCGGCTAGTTTAGGATCATTAATATGATCCATTTTTATTCTTCAAAATAGAATTCTCACGTTCCATTTCCAAGGTGCAAATCTCTTGGGTTGTCTTTTATTTCAGATTTTCAAACGGCTAGTAGTAGTCTAACCACAACTATTTAAGCAATGAAAGATTAAGGAAGAGATATACTTTTGTCTCAACCTTCTCTAGTTCTATACTCTACTTTATTCAAGTATTGTATTCTCTTGAGATTTACTGTGTATTCAAAAAGAAAGGAGAGAAACACATAATTCGTGAGACATTGTATCAAAGTGAGAACGATAGAAAAAGAGTCTGAGTCGTAGCCAAAGAATTTGACTTAATCCTTGTACTTTGATTTGATTTTACAAAGAACTAGTAGAATACCTTGCAACCCAACGGAACTAGAGTAAGACCTATTAGAGGTCCCAATCAGTATAAAATATCTGGTGTCATTTTATTTCAGCATTTTTATTCTCAGAACTTTACTTTACTTTCTCAATAGTCAACTATTTATCCAAATGAGTCGATTGCCAATTCAAAAAAGAGTTAATTTACCACTACCATTCTCTTACTATTTTCAATTTAAATTAGAGTCAGGACTAACAGTTATTTTCTTAACAGTAAGTGAGAAAAAATATGGCTAAAATAGTTATTTGAGCTCTATTCTGAGAAGGAACCTCTCAAACTAGACCTCCTTATTTCAATGAAAAATATTTTTCTCATTTAGAAGATAAGGATGAAAACTTTTATCAAGTTCTATGATGTTAAAGTATAAAAGGTGATCAAACTTAGTGATATGCCACTTGTCTCTACCGACCAAGACAGGGATGGAAAGAAACCTGAGAATGGTGAAGCTTTTACTGACAATAATCCTTCTCTTGAGAACTATTCTAATAAACAAATGGAAATTATTCAAATCAACTCAAAAGCCAAAAATGTTCTATATAATGTTATCAGCGGTGAAGAATATGAAAAGATCTCATATTGTGAAACTACTAAGGAAATATCGGATAAATTAGAAGTAACCTATGAAGAAACTGAGAATGTCAAGAAAACTATTGTATTTTATTGGTCTATGCCTATGAACTTTTCAAGATGAAATATGAAGAGTCTATTGAAGAAACATTTGCCAATTTTGGGAATAATTTTGGAGAACTTAAAGCTGTAGGAAAACTTATCCTGTAGAAGATCCAATCACCAGGATTTTTAGAAGTTTGCCTCCTCGATGACTTTTTAAGGTTTTGACTCTTGAAAGTATAAATTTAAATAAAATGACCTATGATGAATTCAGAGGAGATCTCATAGCTTTTAAAAAAGCTTATCTATATTAGAAGGATCAACTGCAAGATGAAAAGAAGAAAATTGTGCCCTTCAAAGCTACAGATGAAGAAGCAGATGATGCCTTGGATGAAGATGAACATACTCTCATCATATGGACAGTTGTTGAAAATTACAAAAATCTAGAAATTAAAGAAAGGGAAATCCAAATTACTCAAAGAGAAAACAAATGCTAACTATAACAGGAATGAAGGTAAGTGTTATAATTGTGGTAGATATGGTCATATTGCTTATGATTATTTGAAGGCTAGAAGAGGACCTTCCAAGGAAAGTCAAAAGGCTTTCAGATGTTAGGGTGATGAAGAATAATCAGGCCCTGAAAATAACAACATTGGACATTGTTGCTTCATGTTAATTGGAGAATCTAGTCGGTAAGGACAAACTCTTGTAATAAATGTTCTAAATTGCAAAATTTGTTGTACATTGTCATAGATGATCTAAATTAAGCTATGATGAAAAATGGAATTTATTAAGAAAAAAAAGAGATGGAAAACTTAAACTTGAAGTTTGTAAAATTGAAAAAGATTTTTTACAAGAAGAAGTTGACGAATTAAAAGACAAAATTAACAGCTTTGAAAAATTTTCAGTCACAATATTGTCAGATCTAATCAGTCGACTAATATAACTAAGTCAACTAACAAATCTGACAGTGGTATATGTGATAATAGATTTTATAATTTTGAAGGATTTCAATGGTTAACTAACTCTAGTAAGAATACCTTTCATAACAGGTATTATAGGTGTGATAGATCTCAATGGTCAACTAACTCCAGTCAGTCGACTAAAGGAATTAGTCACAGTCATAACACCTATTATACAATCACTGCACGATACTCTACGTATTGCTATCATTGTGGTAAGTCTAGTCACAAATATTACAATTACAGATTTCACTCTAGAAAACCTAAAAAATAGATTTGGAGACTCAAAATAGAGTAAACAAATTCAAGAATTTACCCTGAGAGACCGAAAAATACTTGGGTACCTAGAAATAAGTGATACATTTGTTTTGCAGAAACTCCACCCAAAATCTAAAGGGAAGTGGTATCTTGATAGTTATTGTTCAAATCACATGACTAGAAATAAAATCTTGTTTGAAAAAATAACTAACTTTAATAGAGGTGACATTATCCTTGAAGACAACTCCAAAGTCAAAGTAATAGGTATTGGTAATATTCTCTTTAATAATCCATGTGATATTACTAATGTTTATTTGATTAAAATCTTGAAGTATAATTTGTTGAGCATTAGTCAATTGTGTGATGCTGGTCTGGAAGTAAGTTTCAAAAAGGGTGGATGCATAATTAAAAGATTTGGAAAGAAACCATTTGGTGCAAATAAACATTGAAATGTATATGTCCTAGATTCTATCAAAAGGACAAAAAGACATATATGTCTTACCTCCATCTCTAAAGATCCTTGGATTTGGCATAGAAAGCTTGGTCATGCAAGATGAGATATATTGAAAAATTAGCCAAGCATGAACTTGTGGCTGGTCTCCTAAATTTTGATTTCAAAAAGACTCACATATGTAATGCCTATCAACTTAATAAGCAAAGTAGAAATTCTTTTCTTGTCAAAGGTATTATCTCTACTACTAAACCATAGCTACTTCATATGGATCTATTTGGTCCCACTAGAACTACTAGCATTGATGGTAAAAGGTACACTTTTGTAATTATTGATGATTATTCTCAATTTACATGGGTTATATTTCTCTTTAAAGAAGATGATAGTTTAAAAAAGTTTGATATTTTCTGTGAAAAATTTTGAAAGGACAAAGGCTACTATATCTCTGTCATCAGAAGGATCATGGAGGAGAATTTTAGAACAAAGATTTTAAATTTTTTTATAACAATCAAGGATACACTCATAATTTATCTACCCTAATATCCCTCAAAAAGAGTATGGTTGAAATAAAAACTAGAACTATTTAAGAAATGGTCGAAACCATGATTTGTAAACACTCTCTACCCCATAGTTCTGGGCAGAAGCTATCAGTACTACCGGTTATATTAATTATCTCATCAGAATAATTTTGAAGAAAACTCTTTATGAGCTTTGGAACAACAAAAGACCTAACATCGAGTACTTTCATGCATTTAGGTCCAAATACTTTGTGCATAACAATGGAAAGGAGAACATTGATAAGCTTGATCATGAAGTGATGAAGGTACTTTGATGGGATACTCTAATTCTAGTAGATCTTATAGAGTTTTCAATAAATGCACTCTTTTCATGAGAGAATTTGTTCATATTATTTTTTATGATACTAATCAGGTTGTGAAAAATGTTAGTACTATAGATGATGAGATGGAATAGGTAAAAGAAAATAAATCATCCTGCACTGAAGGTAACTCTACCTCAAAGTTATTTATTACTTAACCTGATCAGCCAGTTGTTTCTTTGAATGATCAATTTGTACATTGAACGATTCTAAATTAATGAAAAAGTATACCTAATTACTCAAAGAAAATTATTATTGGTGACCCATGTGAAGGCATGAAAATAATGGCTTCTAGTCAAAGAAATGTGAATATAGCCTTCATATCTCAACTTGAATCAAAGAAAATGAGTTCTTAGAAGATGACAGTTGGATCAAAGAAATGGAAGAAAAACTTGAGAAATTTGAAAAAAATAATGTGTGGACTCTTGTTCCAATACCAAAGAATGCTTCGATCATTGGAACTAAATGGGTATTCAAAAATAAAATGGATGAATTAGATAAAGTTGTATGAAATAAAGCTCGTCTAGTCAATCACTCAAGGCAACTCACAACAAGAGGGCGTCGACTATGAAGAAACTTTCATACCTATTGCAAGGCTAGAATCCATTCAAATTTTACCTACCTATGCTTCTCACAAAGGTTTTAAATTATTTCAAATGTATGTGAAAAGTGGTTTTTTAAATAGATTCATTGATGAACAAGTTTTTTTAAAACAACCCCCAAGCTTTGAAAATCTAAGTTTTTCATATCATATTTTTAAACTCTCAAAAACTCTCCATGTTTCAAAACAAGCTCCTTAAACTTGGTATGATAGACAGAGAAATTTTCTAATTGATCATAACTTTACAAGAGAAAAAATTAATACAACTCTTTTTATTAAAAGGACTGCCTTCGAAAATCTGATTATTCAAATCTATGTTGAAATGACATTTTCTTTGAAAGTACTAATGTTGTTTTATGCAAAAAAATTTATCAGTTAATCCAAAGTGAATTTGAAATGAGCATGATGAGAGTTAACATTCTTTTTGGGACTACAAATACATTATTCTACTGAAGAAACCTTCATCTGTCAAAGTAAATACACCAAAAAGTGATTGAGAAATTTAGAATGAAGGATGTTAAATCTACTGGTTCTCCTATGATTCCTATATGTACACTTTCATCTTTGATGATGGTAATACTGTTGATCAAACTAAATATCATTGCATCATTGTCTCTTTTCTTTATCCTACTACTAGTCGACCACATATCTTATTTAGTATTTTCAAATGTGCTAGATTTTGGTCAGCTCCTAAGGAGTCTTATCTAACTGTTGTTAAGAGAATTATTAAATATTTTATTAGAACCATGTCTCTTGGAATTTGGTATTCCAAATCAAATATTTTTTAGCTAAAGGATTTTTTAGATGTAGATTATGTAGGTGACAAGGATGATAGAAAAATACTAGTGGCTCATGTCAACTTATAGGGAATTCTCTCATATATCATGGAGCAGTAAGAAACAAAAATGTGCCTCTCTCTACTACTAAGTCTAAATATATTTCTATTAGCTTATGTTGTATACAAATTCTTTGGATGATTCATCATCTCAGTGATTATGATATTTTTATTAAACTTGTGAAACTTTTGTGTGACAATTCTAGTGCCATTTGTCTATTTAAAAATCATGTGCATCACTCTAGAGCAAAACATATTGATATTAAGCATAATTTTATCAGGGATCATGTTTTAAAGGTGATATTGATATAACTTTTGTTAGTGCTGAATTTCAATTAGCAAATATTTTTACAAAACCATTAATGGAAGAAAGATTTTGCTTTTTTAAGAAAATACCTTGGTATTATTTCAAAACCTTTTTAACTGATTCCCTTCTTTTTTTAAATTTGTGCAAAAGTATCCTTAATAAATACTTAATTGATGTACACGTCTTTACATACTTCTTTTATTTTGTTGACTAACACTAATTCGATGTAGGTAAGTAATTATGGCGCCTCTTTGTTTTCCTAGGAGACTCTTCTCTTTCAACTTCTCTTTTCTTGTCCTTTATATTCATCTCAATTTTTTTGTCTCCTTTACTCAGTTCTACTCATTTGTTTCTCTCTTATGGCTAAGCATTCAAAAAAAACTTTATCTGGCAGTAGAAAAAGCTCTTGTTTCAAAGGTAAAGAAAAGGCTTCCTCACTTGTTCCTCTTGACTCTGATGTCTCCAATCAAAACCTTCAAGTCTTGCCTAATTCTTATGGATCTATCTTGGGTAAGAATTCATCTGCTCATGTTATCTCTGAATGCTCAAAGAAAAAGGTAAATTTTGACTTTGATAGTTCTCTTAACTTCAAAATTGACTTTTTGAGTCTTTCAAATGAAGCCTTTTTTCTATCTATGAAAGAATTATCTATGGTTCATGGTAGAATCATAGATCTGAATCTTTTGAAGTCTCTACATTGTCATATAAAACTACTATTTGAGTTTTAGGGGTGGGCTAATATTTTCTCTAATAATCCTAAACTTGCTTATGAGCCTCTCATTAGATTGTTCTATGTAATCTCTGTTTTATGGGTGCTGGTGAACTTGAAACCCTAGTTATGATTAAACATAATTTTATTGACTGTGACATGTTTGACTCTCTATTTGATACAAATTTCTTTGGTTTTACTACTTCCTCCAAAAATCTCTAGCCCTCTAATTTTGATATCTCTTTTGAGCAAGCCAAGCGGTCTATTGCTCTTGACAATTCTGACTCCTTACCATCTTCTCTCAGTCCAAAAATTTTACTTGAAACTCATGTTATCACTCACATTATGGCTACTAATCTCCTTCCCTTTGTTGGCTCTCAATCCACTTTATCTCATCATAATATGATCTGAGATGGATTTGTGCACCTCAATGTTGTTATCCGAGATTATTTAGATTAGTTTAGAGGACTTCTCTTGTGATTAATGAGTGATTATTGGTTGAAATAGGCATATAAGTGTTATTTTATGTAAATTTAATGTTCAAATCGTTTTCATAGTGAATTTTGAGTCAAAACACCAAGTTAAGCATCAAGGGACAAAAGCTAGTACTCTTAGCTTGAGCTATGGTCTTTACTAGTTTGTTGTCTTGAATTGTTTATTGTTTTGTGCTCTAATTTGTAGTTTTGATGTTGTAGGAAGCTTGTTGATTTATCATGATGGTATTTATTTGATGTACAAACTGGAAAAGTGGAAACAACACCACAATGCATGGAGTTAAAGGACAAAAGCATGGGACAAAGCTTGGCCAAAGTTAGGCGTTTTGAAGTGCTTGGCATACCACGCTGCCTAGGTACCATGATATGTCCATGGAACATCCTTGTAAACTTTTTTGATGTCAATTTCCAGTGAGACATCATGTTTTTAGCATGACACGTTGCCTATGTGGCGCGATATTAGCGTGGCATGCCCTTAGATTGAAATCAACATTTGTGTTCCTAATATAAATAGGACACATAGTTATTGTGTTGGACACCTTGGACGACCTTGAGACTTTAAGGGAGGTTGGAGAACACTTCCATTAGGATTTTTCACATCTATTAGAATTTTTATCTCTTAACTTTAGTTTTTTATGAATTTTAATATGGATTATACTATTGTGATTCTTGTTACGTTTATGAGCAGCTAAATATCCTTTTCCGGGGTTAAGGACATGAACATGAGTACTATTGTTCAGAATTGATTTGGATATGGTTAATTGTCATATTTGGCTGTTTTATCCTTTTTATTACTATTTTAAGGAGTCGTGAAACTTATAATACATGCTATAACTCTATTGTGAACCCGAAAGGATGAATGGTAAAGTAGAATGTGGGACGAATAGAATAGGATCATAATCTTCATAGAATGATGTTATGATTTGCACTTAGGATAGTAATATACTTAAGTACCCTATTTGTTTCAAGTAATAGATGAATATGAAAGCATTTCACTTAGTCCTCACATCCCCTAATAACAATATAGTTGCGGGGGATAAGTTGGATAATTGACTAGAGGTTCAGGAGGCCATAGTCATAGTATAGACCCCGTGAACCAACAACCAAGATAAATAACCTAACTAATGAAGTTCTAATGTAGTATGATTGTTTGCATTTCGTTAACCCTGGGCATTTTCCATTGATTGTTCAAACCTTTACTTCATCGCAATGTTTAGTTTACGGTTACTTATAAACTACAAACTCCTGCGGTTACATCTGCACTCAATTAATCTTATTAGTGAACTAATCTTTGATGGTTGTTAAAACAAGTCTCTAAGGGATCGATATTCAGCTTTTTATAAATCCACTGTATTACTTGGTAAGACTATGTACACTTGCGTGTGCTCTTAGGCACAATAAGTTTTTGGTGCCATTGTTGGGGACTTGTAATTTGGCAACCGTCGTAGTTTTAGTTTAAATTTTTTATTTTTTTGGTGTTTTAACTTAATCTTGGTTTCTAAATTTGCAGGCCACAGGTTAACAAGCTATTAAGTTAGCAAGGGATATGGAGTTGGTTGAACCATACCCTGAGCCTAACAAATGCTTACACCAAAGGAGAAGAGAAGTAAGACTTTACTACCGTATCCCAAAAATTCATGATGAACAAGATATTCCTACTCCCATAGATGAGGATCCACCAGGCCCTAGGATAGTTCATAATGTGGAAATCCTACTTGCGACTAATGTGACCTCCGTTATTCGTAAACCGGCTTCTGAAGATTGATTAGAACTAAAGCAGAATATGGTACAGTCTGCACATCAGTGGATAATTTACTGAGCTATCACATGAAGATCCACAGGTCCACCTGTAAAACTTTTTAGAGATCAATAACTTAGCTATACCTACGGGTGTGTCAACTGATTATCTAAGGTTGACACTCTTTCCTTTTTCACTTTTGGGGGAAGTAAAAAAAATGGTTGAATGCTAAGACGGCAGGTTCAATCATAACTTGGGATAACTTAGGTCGAAAGTTCCTCATCGCTTCTTCCTATCTAGCAAGACTTCGAGACTATGCAATAATATTTTGATCTTCAAGCAAAGGCTACATGAGAACCTATATGGGAGAGATTCAAGTCTCTTCTTTAGTACTGTCTACATTACCAACAGTCCAATAAGGTACTAACTCACACCTTTATTAAGTCACTTGACTATAATGCAAATATTTTACTAGATCCAACTATATGTCATCAATCTTTGGAAAAGTCATATGATGAGCTATACATCTTGTTGAACTGTATTACCCAATGAAATTTATATTGGCAAGGTGATACCTCAAGAAGCTTAGTGAAAAAAGGTGGAGACATAATTGAAGTTGATAGCATCACCACCTTGGTTACCCAACTTTTAGCTATATAGAATTAGATGATTACTCAATTTAGCAAGTTGCGTGTGAATTAAACTTAGGCACAGGTTAATTCAGTATAGTAGACCCTATCATGGTGTGAGACTTATGGCAACGTGGCCACTCTACAAATATATGTGGTGCCAATCCTGAATCCATCAACTTTATGGAAAATGCATCAAAGCCGATTATGGTAATTCCTATAACTAAAAATGGCAGACTCAGCCAATGTATCCTTGAGGCAATAACCAACAGTAGCAGTTTCAGCAGCAGCATAATACTCAGGCCAGTAATATTGAAGAGACTCTGAAAAAAATTTTGGCCATCTAAAAACAGATGGCTGCTGAAATAAAAAATTAGCAAATTGCATAAGAATAGTTAGAGCAGCAAGTGAGGCAACTGGCTTAGGCACAGAATACAAGGCCTCAAGGTTGTTTTCCAAGTGATAATAAAATTTTGAAACAAGTAATGACAATCACTTTAAGAAGTGGTAAAGAGCTGAATGATAAGCCTCTAAAGACAAATAAGGAGATAAATACAGAGTTCGTTCCTGAGTCAATTACAGACAAAGCTGTTAATAATTTAGAGAAGTCTGAGTACCCAAAAACAAAAGCTGTTGAGAAGAAAAGACCACCACCACTATTCCCACAGTTGTTCCAGATTGCAATGGAGGACACATGCTTTAAGAAGTTTTTTTACATATTAAGAAAACTTCATATTAACTTTTCTCTTTTAGATATTTTGCAAGGAATGCCCAAGTACGCCAAGTACTTGAAGGATGTGGTGAATAATAAGGTAAAGCAGTAGGATATAGCAACGGTGGCATTGATAGAAGAGTGCAGCTCTGTGGTAGTGAAAAGATATCCGAAAATCTTAAGGACCCAGGGAGTTTCACTTTTCCCATACAAATTGGTGATGGTAAAGTAGTCCATGGCTTGAGTGATTTGAGGGCAAGTATAAATTTGATGGCTCTATCCATGTTCAGAACTCTTGGGTTGGGCGAGCCAAGACCATGCCTGTTGAGGCTACAATTGACGGACAGAACCATAGTTAAACCTGATGGAATAATTGAGGACATACTCGTAAAGGTTGGTAAGTTTGTAATTCCTACTAATTTTATTATTTTGGATTATGATGCATATTACAAGGTACTGATTACAATGAGGTATCCATTCTTATCCACAGGAGGAGCAATGATAGACGTGAGAGAGGTCACTCTCACAATGAGATTGTATGATGAAGAAGCGGTTTTTAGAGTTTATAAGCCACTTAATCCACTTTCCCAATACAAATATTTTTGTATGATTATAGTGATGGAAGTGGATTAGTGTGAGGTGGTATAAAGTGCACCACCAAAGACCTCTTTGGACAGTCTTATTGAGTCGCTCAAGCCACTACCTAATCTTGAGTTGATAATAATTGATGATCCTGAAAAGGCTAAAACTAAAAAAACTATTGACCTTGAGAGCTCACACTCAAAAGGTCTGAAATGAGTAATAAGATGGCCTCCAAGCAGAAGGAAGAGGACAAAGAAAAATGGTTGAGTTGAGACATTAGGTCGTGCTGCGACACTAAATCAGGTGTTGCTTGGGGAGGCAACCCAAGTTCAGGTAGTTGTTTATTTTTCGTATTTTAATTTTTACTTCATGAAGATTTTTTGTTTTTGTTGAGTCACATATTGATGGAAATTCTAAGTACCAAAAACCTAAGATAAGGAGAATGTCAAAGATGTCCTCGGACTCTCTTGATGTTTAAAGATGTTTCTAGCTAGGCCTAGAGGCCTCAAGAAGTATTTTGATCTCTACTTTTAAGTTTACTTTGGGGATAAATTATGTTTTAAGTGTGGGTGGGGAAATTTCATGGTTTCAGGTGAATTGATGTTGTAGGATCTTAGTTTTAGTTGTTTTCGTAGTTTGTTTTAGGTTAAATTTTAAAAATTTAAAAATTTACAAAAAAAAAAATTTGCTTTTAAATTTTTAGTTTGTGGGTGTCAGTTGAGTAGTGCACACTTCACCCACCCCATGGTTGTTATTTTTGATTCTTTTCCACGGGGGCACCCTTGAACCTAGTTTCTTTTTTATTTTTAGGAGTAAATTTTAAATTTTTATGTAGGATAAGTGAGATGTTCTTATTGGTGCTATGTATGATTGTATTATGCAAGTGGGTTCTGAGTGTAAAAGCATTTTTTTGTGTGAATTTCTATTTTTGAGACTACTAGGCTCTAGTTTATGACTCTTGTATAATGTTGTCTTAATTCTAAGTTCGTGTAATTTTTTGGTTGAGAGTCTGTGATAATCCTCTTGAGTTGATCATGTGATATGTGTGTAGTGAGGTTTTGTGTATTCCTTGTTGCATATTATGTCTAGAACTTGCTTGGTGTATGTTTAAAACAAAATAAAAAATGTGGGTTTAGGAGATGATATAGGCATGTTTTATAGCCATATTTTGTACCCTCTTTTATCTACCCTTGTTCATAATCATAGTTAGCCTCGTTGAGCCCTTAGCCTACATTGTTGGTGACCTAAGGTGGATTTATGCACCTTAGTGTTGTTATCTCGGCTTATTTAGCTTAGTTTAAAGGACTTCTCTTGTGCTTAATAGGTAATTCATGGTTGAAATAAGCATCTAAGTGTTATGTTATATAAATTTAATGTTCAAAGTGTGTTCATAGTGAATTTGGAGTCAAAACACCAAGTTAAGAATCAAGGACAAAGGCTAGTGCTCTTAGCTTAAGCTATGGTCTTTACTAGTTCATTGTCTTGAATTGTATGTGTTTTGTTCTCTAATGTGTGGTTTTTAATGTTTTAGGAATCTTGTTAAGTTGATAATTATGGTAAAGGGATGTTAAACAATCTGGAAATTAAGTGTAAACAACACCACAATGCATGGAGTTGAAGGACAAAAGCATGGGACAAAGCTTGGCAAAGTTGGGCATTTATGGAGTGCTTAGCGTGTCACGCTACCTTGGTATTGTGATATGGCTATGTAACACCCTTATTAAAGTTTGTGATGTCAATTTCCAGTGATCCACCACATTTTTGGCATGCACGCTGCCCACATGGCACAATATTGGTGTGGCACGCCCTTAAGTTAAAATCGGCAGCTTGTGTCCTCCTATAAATAGAACACTTAAAAACTTGTATAAATACCTAGGACGACTTTGGGACTGGAATATAGGATCGAGAACACCTTAATTAGGGTTTATATCTCTGTACTTTAGTTAGTTTATGGATTTTAGTATAGATTATACTATTGTGATTCTTGTTACATCTATAAGTGGCTAAACAGCCCTTTCCAGGGTTAAGGCCAAGAACATGAGTACTATTGTTTGGAATTGATTTTGTTATGGTTTCTTATCATTATTCATTGTTTAATTATCCTTATCATTACTATTTTAAGGAGTCATGAACCTTAAAATACATGTTTTAACTTTTTTGTGAACCCGTAAGGATGATTGGTAAAGTCGAATCTGGGACGAATAGAATAGGATGGTAATATTCATAGAATGATGTTATGATTTCCACTTAGGATAGAAATATGCTTAATGACATATTTTTTCAAGTGTGTCATAAATACGAAATCATTTAACTTACTTCTCGCATCCCCACTTAATACGAGCCAAAAGGGCCTTAAAGCTTTAGAGTACATCTTCTGAGGCCAATGCAAAGAGGTCCACAACATGATCAAGCCTAGAGCTCAAGAATGCATTCGGTGGACCCCTTTTAGGTTCCTAAGCCCACAATGCCTCGTGTGGATTATTGCTTGGGGAGCTTGAAGTATGCTTTGAAGAGCCCATGTGGGTTATTTACGAAATAGCCACTTTGGGGAAATTTCTTGTAATATTCTATCTTAGGAAAAGGCAACACTATAAATATGTGCCTTAACCATTTCATTTGAAAATTTGATGATATTTTGAGAGAATACTCTTAAGAGTGAATTTCAAGTGTGGAATCACTTGTGACAAACATGAAATCACTTGTGTTGGTTACTTGTTAAGAAACGTGATTTGCTCGAGAATTTTGATTCCCTTGAGGTTCACATAAGAAATTGGTGTTTGATTTATGATTTTTAGGAGTCTTTGCATTTGATACATGCATTGGTTCTTACTTCTTTGTAATCTCTTATGTCAACTTATCTATCTTTACTTTCTTGCATTGTCTGTGTTTTTGCTTCCTTAGATTAATTTTCATCTTATTCTCGTGCTTAGTACCTAGATTTGTATCATTAGGTATCATATCCAAGCTTAGAATCATCCCCATAATTCTAGTCTTGGGTTTTCCTATCTCGAAAAGCAATAAAAAAAGAAAGTCAAAACCAAAAATCACAAAAAAACGCTTGTTTCCATTTTTACCCCTAGTTCAAAAATTGAGACTTAGATTCTTGTGTCTTTTGTGTATTTTTTGTATTTCTAGTGTTATATCCTTGTTCCCTAACACTAAGAGAGTATAGATCTTGAATTTGAGCTAATTTCGGGTTGATTTGAATCATCCACCTTTGTTAAGCTTGAAGTCGAAGAACTTGATGGTGGATCTCAAAATTTAGAAGGTTTTGTTGAGATTTGGAGTTGAAAATGTGTTTTTGATGTTTGGTAGTTCAACGTGGACCTATATCTTTAAATTTCACTCAATTTCGAAGTCATTTGCTTAGGGTTCAAGTTTGAATGTTCTTGGTGTTCTTCATCATCTTCATATCTTGTTGAAGAAGAATGATCAAAAGTGTTATTTGGTCTAAAAAAGAGGTGAGAGAAGGTGGGTTACTTATTTGTCCAAAGAATATTCCAAGGAATATCCCAATTCTTTCAAAGAAAGAAAGAAACAAAAGGCATCAAAAAGGGGAATATTCTCAAAGAAGGGGATAAAATAAAGTACAAAAGGGGGGACCACAAAAATTCAAACTCTTTTAAGCTTGAAGGAACAATTGAAAAGGTTCAAATTCTTGTATTTTCCATCCAAAATTGGTCTATCACTCATCCAAAGTGAAGATTGCTTGAATCTAAATTGGAAACAAAAAATTTCCAAATTTTTCAACAACATTCAACATCAAATCCGAGGGTGCCATGTCATCAACCTTCAAAATTACCTTAGGCTCAAATTTAAGGTTCTTAATTTCTTTTATTTGATTCTTAGTTTCATTTCTTGATTCTAATACTAATTAGAAACTAGTAATCACCTACTAGATTGTGAATTACTCTTTTTGAATTTGTTTCTTTCGTGTCTTCGATCTTTGTGAGATTTTCTCATTTTCAATTTATTGTATCTTCTTGATTCATGTCCTTATGTAATTTTGTTTATTTGAGTCTTTAAAACAAGAATCCACTCTGACCTCAAGCCACAATTGGTATTAAGTAATCTCATTAGAGTACAAACGAGATACCAACACTTGCGATGCCAATTAAGTGACTTTTAAAGGTGTGAGCTTTTGAGGTTGTTTTCTTTTCTAAACTTAACTTGTTTTCTTTTTTTTTTGTTTAGTATTTCTTTCATAGGCATAATGGCAGATGAAGGTGAGATTCCTAGTTGGGCTAGTTGTCTTATGGAAAAGCTTGTCAATACCATGGATAGCCAATTGGGATCTTTTGAAGGAAGAATGGAAGGGATGGAAAGCTCTCTTTCAAAGAAGATAGATAACATGATAGAGCATCCAATATTTCCTATATCCACTCTTCCCAATCCACCAATTTGTCAAGTTCCCTTGAGTATACATACTCCAAATGAACTTCAAGGTAACAAAGATAACTCTTGCACTCTAATGAATGAGGCTAGTAGCCAGCTAAATATGAATAATAGCTTGTATTTAGGTGAGTCGAATGTCCCTTTACTTCATGATGATAATGAATAACTTGAGAGTGTGGATACACTAGTTTATCCTAATGATGATAAAATTGACTCATCATGCAAGAATGATTTGTGTCCACCTAGTGTTGAAGCTATTGTGACGAGTGGTAGAACATTGTCTTATGGAAGTTATAAGGACCAACTTGTGTGTGAACTAAACCCATCACTTAGGAATATTTGTAAAGTGTTTCAAGGACTTCAAGTTAATGGTGATGTTGAGAATGTTGGTTGATTGAATAGGAATGACCATCTAATTGCTTATGTTGTTGATCATGCTAGTATAGAGGGAACATATGATTGTATTGGTGGTAATTTTGTAGGAAGGAAGTGTTTCCTAAACCCGAATACATGTACAATATACCCCTTTGATCTCGATGATCATTTGAAATATGGTGGTTCTTCTCTACATCAATTGGTGCTTGGGCAAGAAGACAAGCCAACCATGGGTGAGGTTGTTGGAACTTATCCCCATGACGGAAATCTTTCTTGGAGATTTCTAATCTACTTGAGAGGCCAAAGTTGTGTAAGGGAAGTTCCTCCAACAAAGTTGAGTACTATAGAGGGGTTATGATCTTATTAAGACTTGGAATCCATGTGAGCCTTCATGAGTGGTTGATTGATTACCATGGTTCCTCTAGCATACCCCTTTGTCCAAATATCTTGAATGACCAAGTAGTTCTTACTTTTTGGGGTTATAAACCCTTGATTGATTATTTTGATGCTTGGTTATATTTAAAGTGTATGCAACCTTGGCATGATGTTTTGAATGATTATGCTAACCCTAACCCTCATGCCAGGAAAATACATTTGCTTATGTCTCCTAATTTTTTGCAAGATTTGAATTCGAGGTCGAATCCTTTTCAAGATGGGGAAGATGATACGAGCGAAAGGGGCCTTAAAGATTTAGAGTAAATCTTCTGAGTCCAATGCAAAGAGGTCCACAACATGATCAAGCCTAGAGCTCGAGGATGTATTTGGTGGACCCATTTTAGGTTCCTAAGCCTACAATGCCGCGTATGGATTATTGCTTGGAGGGCTTGAAGTATGCTTTGACGAGCCCGTGTGGGTTATTTACAAAATAGCCATTTTGGGCTATTTTTTGTAATACGCTATCTTAGGCAAAGGCAATACTATAAATATATGCCTTAACCATTTCATTTGCAACATTGATGATATTTTGAGAGAATACTCTTAAGAGTGAATTCCAAGTGTGGTATCACTTGTGACAAGCGTGGAATCACTTGTGTTGGTTACTTGTTTAGAAATATGGGTTGCTCGAGAATTTTGATTCCCTAGAGGTTCACATAAGAATTTGGTGTTTGATTTATGACTTTTAGGGGTCTTTGCATTTGATACATCCGTTGGTTCTTACTTCTTCGTAATCTCTTATGTTAACTTATCTATCTTTACTTTCTTGCATTGTTTGTGTTTTTGCTTCCTTAGCTTGGTTTTCATCTTATTCTCGTGTTTAGTATCTAGATTTGTATCACCGCTCAATGATATAGTTGTGCAGGCTAAGTTGGATAATTGATCAGAGGTTCAGAAGGCCATAGTTATAATATAGAACCCGTGAACCAACAAACAAGATAACTAACCTAACCAACGAAGTTCCACAATGTCGTATGATTATTCACGAGGCCTTAACCCTGGGCTTTTCCCATTGATTGTTTAAACCTTTACTTTACTGCATTATTTAGCTTATAGTTACTTATAACTTACAAACACTTTTGGTTACGTAGCACTTGATTAATCTTAGTATTGAACTAAGCTTAGATAGTTGTCAACACAAGTTTCTGAGGGATATATATTTGGATTTTTTTATACGGCCACTATATTACTAGGTGAGACCACGTACACTCGTGTGTGCGCTTGGGCGCAATAAATTTTTTATTTCACTTCTGGGGACTTGTAATTTGGCAACCATCATAGTTTTAGTTTTAATTTTTTATTTCTTTTACGTTTTTCACTTGGTCTTAGGTTCTAAATTTGTAGGCAATAGGTTAACAAGTTAGTAAGCTGGTAAGGGACTCAAAATTGGTTGAACCATACCCCAAGCCCAAACAACGTTTTCACCAAAAGAGAAGATAAGCAGTCCTTCTCTACTGTATCCCGCAAATTCATGAGGAACAAGACATTCTTGCTCCAATGGCTGAGGATCCACCATCCCACAGGACAGTTTGTGAATTGGCAACTCTACTTGCGATGAATGTGACCTTAGCCATTCAAAGACAAACTCCTGGAGGTAGTTTTAAACTAAAGCAGAATGTAGTGTAACTTCTGCATAGTAGTGGATAGTTTACTGGGCTATCACATGAAAATCCACAAGTTCACTAGCAAAACTTTCTGGAGATTAGTGACACATTCATCCATATGAGTGTGTCAACTAATTATGTGAGACAGACACTCTTCTTTGGGACTATCCACATCACCAACAGTCCAATGAGGTACTATCCCACACCTTTGTTGAGGCACTTGACTATAACATACAAATTTTGCTAGATTCAGTTGTAGGTGGTCAAGCTTTGGAAAAGACCTATGATGAGCTATACACTTTATTGAATTGGATTGCCCAAAGAAATTCATATTGGCATAGTGATACATCAAAGATCTTGGTGAAAAAGGTTGCAGGCATGATTAAAGTTGATAGAATCACTGCCTTTGCCGCCCAACTTTCAACTATGCAGAATCAGATGATGATTCAGTTCAGTAAGTTGGGTGTGCAACAGACTCAGGCACTGATGACTCAAGTCAGCAAGTTAGGTGTACAACATACTCAGGCATAGGTTAATGTAGTGTAGCTGACTCCATCATGGTGTGAGATTTGTGGAAAAAATATCCACTCTACAGATATGTGTGGTACCAATCCTGAATTTATCAACTTTGTTAGAAATGCATCAAAGCCGAATTATGGTAACGCCTACAATCAAAAGTGGCAGACTCAGCTAATGTATCCTTAGGGCAACAACCATCAGTAGTAGCAGTATAATTCTCAGGCAGTAACATTGAAGAGACTCTAAAAAAGATTTTTGCCAACATAGAACAGATGACTACTAAAAAAAACAAATTGTACAAAATTAGTTAGAGTAGAAAGTGGGGCAATTGGCACAGGCACAAAACACAAGGCCTCGGGGTGGTTTTCCAAGTGATAATGAACCTCCAAAACAAGTAATGGCAATTACTTTGAGGAGTGGTAAAGAATTAAATGATAATCCTTCACAGAAAAATAAGGAGGTAGATATAGAGTTGGTTCCTTAACCAGTTGCAAACAAAGTTGCTGAAAATATGGGAAAGTTTGAGTATCCAAAAATAAAATCTCTTGAGAAAGAATGACCACCACCACTATTTTTGTAAAGGCTGATGAAAGAAAAAGAGGATGCATATTTCAAAAAGTTCTTTGACACGTTCAGATAACTTCATATTAACCTTTCTATTTTAGATGTTTTGCAGTAAATGCCCGAGTATGTTAAGTACTTATAGGATGTGGTGACTAATAAGGTAAAGCTGTAGGATATTGAAATAGTGGTATTGACAAAAGAGTTCAGCTCTGTGGTAGTGTAAAAGATGCCTGAAAAACTTAAAGACCCAGGGAGGTTCACCCTTCTCATACAGATTGGTGACGGTGAAGTAGTCCATACCTTGAGTGATTTGGGGGAAAGTATTAATTTAATGCCTCTGTCCATGTTCAAAACTCTTGGGTTGGTAGAGCCAAGACCATGTCCGTTGAGGCTACAATTGGCGGATAGGACCATAGTTAAACTCGATGGAATAATTGAGGATGTACTCGTAAAGGTTGGTAAGTTCATAATTTCTATTGATTTTATTATTTTGGATTATGATGCATATTACAAGGTGACAATCATTCTGGGATGCTCATTCTTATCCATGGGAGGAGAGTTGATAGACGTGAGAGAGAGCACTCTCATAATGAGATTAGATTATGAAGAGATGGTTTTCAGAGTTTATAAGCCACTTAATCCACCTTCCCACTACAAAGATTTATGTATGATTATAGTGATAGAAGTGGATAAGTGTGGGGTGGTAGAAAGTGCACCACCAATGACATTTTCGAACAGTCTCATTGAGTTATCCAAGCCACCACCTAAGCCCGAGGGGATGATGATTGATAAACCTGAAAAGGGTAAAATTGCAAAAGTTGTTGACCTTGAGAGTACATACTCAAGATGTCAGAAATGAATAAGAAGATAGCCTCCAAGTAGGAGAAAGGGGATGAAGGAAAACGGCTGAGTAGTAATGTTGGGTCGTGTTGTGACACTAAATCAGGTAATGCTTGGGAGGCAACCTAAGTTAAGATGGGTTGTTTATTTTTCATATTTTTAGTTTTTACTTCACGTAGTTTTTGTTTTATCGAGTCACAGGTTGATGGAAAGTCTGAGTATCAAAAACAAAAGCTAAAAGGCATAGCAGAGACTAAGTGTGGGGTCCTCAAACACTCTTGATGCTAAAAGATGCTACCAGTTAGGTCTAGACTCCTCATGGAGCATTTGGATCTTTATTCTTTAGTATACTTTGGGGACACAGTAGATTTTAAGTGTGAAGTGTGTAAAGTCCTATTGTTTCGGGTGAAGTGATGTTGCGGGGTCTTAGTTTTAGTTGTTTTCTTAGTTTGTTTTGAGTTAAATTTAAAATTTTTTGAAAAATTACAAACAGATTTTCTTTTTACTTTTTAGTTTTTAGTTAGTTGGGTCAGTTGAGTAGGTGTAACTTCACCCACCCCGTGGTTGTTCTTTTCCATGGGGCGCCCCTTGAACCCCATTATCCTTTTTCTTTTTAGGAGTAAATGTTAAATTTTTGTGTTAGGTAAGTTAAATTTTTGTGTTAGGTAAGTTAGATTTTCTTGTTGGTGCTATGTGTGATTGCATGACGCAAGTTGGTTTTGTGAGAAAAAGCATGTTGTTAATGTGATACAACACTAGCCTAGAACTTGAACAAAAATGTGAACACACACTAAGAAACCAAAAATCAACAACTAAAGAAGAGTAGATGAAGAAGAGAACACACAGATTCAAACACTAAAAGAAGAAGATTGCTAAAATAAAAGGATAGATAGTGAGACATACACCTACACCAATGAATAGCACCAAGGTGTGTATCAAACACCAAGACAGACAACACTAATGGAGGATAACACCACACTCTTAGGTGGACACAAAAGGATCCAATATCCTTAAGCACCCAACCTTTCTTGACAAAGTGTCAACAAGAGTGATTTAACACTCTATGCTTACCCTAGTTTCAATTGTCTTTTACAAAACCTACACTACAATGGCTTTTCCAAGCCCTGCACTAAGGAAAGAAAATACAATTCGAGTATCACTCAATCAATTCTTCAAAACTTAGGAAAATAGAAGTTTAATTGTCTATTTATACTTATTACAAACAAAGACAAAAATACCCTTAATGAAGAGTGCTCCTTTGGAGTATAAAAGAGATCCATCAAAGGATAATATTGCCCTTAATCAAATCCCTTGAATTAAGCGGGTATGGAGAGTTGATTTGGAGTGTATAAAGTCTATAATGTCCTTCAAGTGAGGCACCTATGGAGTGTGTAAGGTCTCTCTCCTTTCTCTCTTCAACTTAAGCCACGACTTTGAGGTAATTCCAAGGTCTTCAACCGCTTTGCAAATCTAAGCTTGGTCTTTTGATAAAGCTTATAATTCTTGTTCTCTTTACGCTTGTATAATCCTCTCCATCTTGAAAGGAATTTGACCTTAAATTCATACCTTACAAAAATCAAAGAGAAGGAAAAACAAACACACAATTCTCACGGTTTCAGGGTTAGCATTAGTACCAAATTATACCATCAATACATGGTTGTTCACACTTGACATACATCCACGGATCCTTTATGTGTATCATGATAAGATTAGCATAAATAGCACAAAGGAAGTGAATTGGATCAACATCAAAAATGGGTGAACATAATCTAAGGCTATCCCTCCCATACTTCAAGAAAGCACCGGGATCAAAGGGTCGAAGTAGCCAAGAGTACAAACCAAGACTACCCATACCTTTCACTAGGAAATGGCTTTGACAAATATCAAGAGATAACGAAACTACAATGGTCTTAATGGCTTTACTATACCCAAAAGGTAAGATTGCCTTTGGCTTAGGAACCATAAGATACATTTGTTTCATTACCTCTACAAAAGACCTCATCAAACATGGTACCACTATTGATCTTAAGGTCGACCTCACCCACATATCATTATAATTCAAACAAGGAAACCAGCCACCAAGCTTACTACCTCTACATAGTACACATTCAAAATTAACAAGGTTATCATCATAGGTAAAGAGGTAGTATATGAAGGAATCAAGTGTGAAGACATCACCCAAGGTGATATCATCTACAAGAAGGCCACTTGGATGAAAAGGTATAGCACATGAGGCACACAAGAATGGAATTAAGACAATTAAGCACATTTGACTTCTTTCCCTCAAGTAAAACATCAACTTGGCATCCACAAGTTGTGGTTCATATAACTTAAGCATAAGTGTGTCAGACATGGATGCAAGTATATAAGCAATACCCCAAAGAGGCAATGACAAATTTTCCCTAGGTTCCACAAGTATGAAACCACCTTTGAGAAAGGGGTCTTTCATCATCACAAGGTCGCAAAGAAGGGTATTACATGAATGAAATTCATCTAAAGTGTTTTCAAGAGACAATTCTCTTCTTGACCTACAAGTAGTGATACCTTAGTCAAGAATGGAAACACTCAAGAGTGAACTCTCTTGGTTCCTTTTATTACTCCCCTTCTTTAGTGAATACCTAACTTTGTTAGAAATTTCCCCATGCACAACTTAGGTCTATCAAGTGGGTTGTAAATCTACAAGAAAGACTCTCCATCATAGGGAAGGATACCAATATTCACAATCAAACTTTGCTTGTCTGTTTGACCAAGCATCAAGTTTGATATGAAGAAATTTCCACACCCTAATAGGTCACCAGGTTCAAATGGGAGAAGTAGCCAAGAACATGGGTCAAGGCTATGCTTACTTTCACCTAAGGTGCTATTCTTATCATTAGACATACCCTCAAGTAGACACAAACCACCATTATCATCAAAGGGATCACAACTCAAGTTAACATAATTATCAAGCAATTCATCTCCATATTTATCACATAAAGGTGGGGTGTCATTAAATGGATCATAATTAAAATCACTTTCACAAGAACAATTACTAATTGGATTTCTTAAACACTCAAGCAAATCAAAGTCATCATAACCCAATTGATCATTCTTTTTCAAAAGTAGGAGATCACCATCAAGAATAGGATGGTTTACATAATCTTCACTCAACCCTATATTCTTAATGGATTTCAAGAAATAGGGTAACAAGTGAATCTTAAGCATACCACTTTTTTTTTAAAACACATCATCTTGCACTTCACTAGGTGTCATGTAAGAAGTGATCTCACTATTTCCACACAAAACATCTTTCTTTGAGAGAAATTCACTATTCAAAGGTAATGAATTTAAGCATACAAGTTGACTCTGACAAATACATATGCCTTGCTTCACAAAATCTTCATCCACATGATATATTTGTGCTAAACTATCATTGAGGCCTTTATCACACAATATGCTTAAAGAACTATCTACATTCTCATGATCAACTCTATCAACATTATCACTAGCTTGAGGCTTACCAAACACACCACACACATGCTCAAGTAGTGGACTACATTCGTGAGTAAGTTGATCATCATTCACAACCTCACTAGTTGTTGGCAACTCACATACCAACGTAGACTCACCTTATTTTTCACAAGGGTCAACTAGTGTGTGAATACTCTTGTCACTTGGTAAGAGAACCTTATTCAAATTATAAGTTCTAGCACTAGATGGACACAAATCATTCTTACACAAAAAATTAATTTTGTCATCTCAAGGATCAACTAGTACATGCCTACTTATAACAAGAATTTGGTCCTTATGCAACCTAACAACACCAAGAGTATCACAAAAGTAAGATTCATACACTTATATACTAAGAAAATCCAAAACTACATCACTTTGGCCAATACTAGCCATATCACAACAATTCAAGTTTCTAGGAGTGTAGAAGACAGCTTTGTTACCTTATAGATCATAGGAAGTGTGTTCTTCACTTGGTTTTGTACCATGGCATCCCTCATGCTCTCCATCTTGAAGCTCGGCCTCATTCTCCTTGGAAACCAAAACTTGGTTATTCAGATTTGAGGTAACATTTGAGTACTAAGTCCTTCTTGTTGGGCTTGGTTCAATAGGGGATATATAGGTCTACTTGGATCTCGGGTTGATGGACTTTGGTTTTGGTTTTGTGGCAGATTTAGTGGCCATAGTCTATCAACGCCCTCTTTTATTCTTATCACGTCACCCTTCATTGATCACAAATCACCCTTTATTGAACCCAAATCACCCTTAATTGAGCCCAAATTCGTGTGCATCCTAGCCATATCATGAGATAAGGCCTCAAGACGAGACAATATAACTGCACTAACATCATTACCCAAAGGTTGAGATGTGGTACCCTTGGGTTCCATGATTTAAGTACCTAAAGAACAAGGAAAAAAACAGCAAAGGAAAACCTACAAAACAAGTAAACAAGTTAGTTCAAAAGAAAACCTCACCACTTTCACACTAGATTCTTACCTCACACTTGGTCTCACAAGTGTTGATACCTTGGCATATACTTGTCGAGTGAGTGAGACATGATTCTACTTTGGCTCGAAATAGATTTTCATTTGATATGACTCAAAGAAAATTGCTTACGGACTTGAACCAATAAGTTTCAATGAATTACAAATGATAAAAGCACACAAAAAGCAATGATACGAAACAAAGGACTCTAAACTAATTATCAACCTAGTAGGTAGTCATTAGTTTGCTAATTAATGGTAGAATCAACACAAAATCAACTAGAAATAACAAATAGAAACTTAGAAATCTAATTTAGAACTCAATTTAGTTTTTTATATAAGTGATGATGTGGCAGCATGTGATTGGACGTCACTTTTCAAAAAAAAATTATTCTCAAATTCTTGTCTCAGCCAAACAACACTTGGGGAAAGAAGAGAATTCATTTGGAGGGGAAAATATACAATTTCGAAACCTTTTTGAGCTTCAAATGGATTCAAAATCAATTTCTCCCCTCAATTGTACTTGACTGTCTGTTTGTCCCCTCTTCCTTTTTGGAAAACTTAGAATATTCTAGGGAATATCTTGTACAAACACTTAGTACACTCTCTTTCTTCACCCTTTTTGGATCAAACAAGCTACTTAATCTTCTTCAACAAGATTTGAAGATGGTGGATGAACAAGACGAATTTTTAAAAGTTGACCAAGGTTTGACCACAAGGCAAATGAACCCCAAATTCAATTTTTCATTTAGATCTAGGTTCCCTTTGCCAATACAAGCACAACCAACATAAAATCAAGTAAAAAACGTCCCAAATATCACAACACCGCTACCTCTAAAAACTGCAAACACATCACAACAATGGTGGATCTAGCTAAAAAACAACCAAATCTTATTCCAAACATAGATATAGACTCCCTAAGTGTTAGGGAACAAGTATATAGCACTTCAAAACCAACAAAACAATACAAAATTTTGTAGATCTAACTTGCAAAAATCTGTCCAAGTACAAAAACGTGACACACCTATTTTTTTTCTTGACTCTAGACTCTTTTTTTGTGGAGATTTTCTTAGATCCAAGACTTAGAGGTGCAGGAACAACTCTAATACATGTCTCTTGATACCAAATGATACAAGACTAACCTAGAACTTGAACAAAAATATCAAGAAACACTAAGAAACCAAAAATTTGCAACTAAAGAAGAGTAGATGAAGAAAAGAACACACGGATTCAAACACTAAAAGAAGAAGATTGCATATTCAAACACTTAAAGAAGAAGATTGTATAAAAATAAAAGGATAGATAGTGAGACATACACCTACATCAATGAATAGCACCAAGGTGTGTATCAAACACCAAGACACAAAATACCAATGGAGGTAGGTGGACACAAAGGGATTCAATATCCTCAAGAACTCAACCTTTCTTTCCATAGTGTCAACAAGTGTGATTCCACACTCTATGCTAACCCTAGTTTCAATTGTCTTTTCTAAGACCTACACTACAGTAGATTTTCCAAGCCCTACACTAAGAAAAGAAAATATAATTTGTGTATCACTCAATCAATTCTTCAAAACTTAGAAAAATAGAAGCCTAATTGTTTATTTATACTTATTACAAATAAAGATAAAAATACCCTTAATGAAGGGTTCTCCTTTGGAGTGTAAAAAAGAGCCATCAAAGAACAATATTGCCCTTAATGAAAGACCTTGAATTAGGCGGATATGGAGTGTTGATTTAGAGTGTATAAATTCCATAATGTCCTTCAAGTGAGGTACCTATGGAGTATGTAAGGTCTCTCTCCTTCCTCTCTTCAACTTAAGCCACGGCTTTGAGGTGATTCCAAGGTCTTCAACCACTTTGCAAATCCAAGCTTGGTCTTTTGAGAAAGCTTGTAATTCTTGTTCTCTTTACGCTTGTATCATCATATGAATTACTATTTTTGAAACTCCTAGGCTATAGTTTATGACTCTTAAACTTTGTTGGCTCAATGTTGAATTTATGTGATTGCTTGGTTGAGAGTCTATTATGATCCAACTTGAGTTGAGCATGTGACATGTATGGTGTAAGGTGTTTTTTTTGTATTCCTTATTACATTTGATATCTAAAACTTG
>NC_061113.1:94928037-95016825 GCF_002878395.1 Capsicum annuum
CAAGTTTTATACCTTTTTTATCTACTTTTGTTCATAATCCTAATTAGCCTCATTGATCCTTTAGCCTACTCTTTGGTATCTTTATATGTAGCCTAGTTCCTTTTCTTTTTTTGACCTTAATTTGATCCAAAGATCCTAAGTGCTTTAGTTGAAACTTGCTGAGTTAAGAAGTGTGAAAAATAAGTAAGAAAGAGGTGTAAGTGAAACCCCCAAGAAATAGCTACTGGCGTTGAAAATTATTGTGTTATGGTTGGGAGTTGTGTAAGGAAAGAATGAAGATTTTTCAAAATTAAATAATGTATGCATAGATAATACTCCCACTACAGTATATGCGTTGAGGCAAAATAAGAGAAGTGTGTAGATGAATATGGTGGAAATTGGTTGTTAATAGAGATATCTTAATGTTTATGTGATGTATTAAATTGCTTAAGGAGATAGTCACTACTCTTAGCTAAACAATTCCTACCCGTCCCTTAGCCCACACTACAACCCTTAAAGACCTATTTGATCCTATGTCCTAACATTTTGATATTAGTGGAGTATACACTAAGGTAAAACATATGGTTCATCATGTGTAACTTATTAATTCTTTCTGAGAGTGAGCGTAATTTGATTTGTGCACCCAATTTGTGATAAATCCCATCTATATTAGTGATTACGGGTAATCCCCTTATTGTGAGGGCACATGTTTGATAATAGTTGGGTGATTTAAATCCCATCTCTTTAATTAAGTAATATTCATGATCTTGCCAACGTGGTGAGTAAATTCTTGATTTTAGGATGTTTAAAGTAGTGTTCTTAAGCTTTCACTTGCGTATAACATTCTTAGTGTAAAAACTTGCTTTCTGTATAGTCATTGTAGTACTAGCTTGGGTGTCTTGATTGTTATAGAAGTATGGAGTCCTCCCTAATTATGATATTTAGAGTAAAGATTTTTTTAAGTATGAATAAGGCTTTAAGTGTGGGGTGATGATCTGAGGTGGATTTATGCACCTCAGTGTAGTTATCCGAGAGTATTTAGCTTGGTTTAGAGGACTTCTCTTGTGCTTAATAAGTGATTATTGCGTTAAATAAGCATATAAGTGTTACTTTATGTAAATTTAATGTTTAGAGTGTGTTCATAGTAAATTTAGATTCAAAACACCAAGTTAAGAATCAAGGGACAAAAGCTAGTACTCTTACCTTGAGCTATGACCTTTACTAGTTTGTTGTCTTGAATTTTATGTTGTTTTGTGCTATAATGTGTGGTTTTTGATGTTGTAGTAAGCTTTTTAAGTTTATAATTATGGTATATAGTTGATGTACAAGTTGTAAATCAAGTGAAAACAACACCACAATGCATGGAGTTGAAGGACAAAAGCATGGGACAAAGCTTGGCCAAAGTTGGAAGTTTTGAAGTGATTCGCATATCACACTGCTTAAGTGTCATGATATGGACATGGAAATCCCTTGTAAACTTTTCTGATGTCAATTTCCAGTGATCCACCATATATTTGGCATGCCTGCCTACATGATGCGATATTGGTGTGGCACACCCTTATGTTGAAATCGGCATTTGTGTTCCTACTATAAATAGGACACTTAGTTATCATGTTGGACACCTTGGACGACCTTGGGAGTTGAAGGGAGGCTGGATAAAACTTTAATTAGGGTTTCTATCTATTTAATTCAATTTTTTTTTATGTATTTTAACATGGATTAATTGTGATTCTTGTTACGTCTATGAGAGGCTAAACACCATTTTCTAGGGTTAAGGCCATGAACATGAGTATTATTGTTTGAAATTGATTTTGTTATGGTTTATTGTCATATTTGATTGTTTTTTATCCTTGTTATTATTATTTTAAGGATTCATCAACCTTGTAATACATGTTATAACTCTATTGTGAACCCGGAAGGATGAATGGTTGAGCAAAATGTGGGACAAATAGAATAGGATTGTAATCTTCATAGAATGATGTTATGATTTGCACTTAGTATAGGAATATACTTAATTTCCCTATATGGTTCAAGTATGGGATGAACACAAAAGCATTTAACTTAGTTCTTGCATCCCCACTTAACGATGTAGTTGTGGGGGTTAAGTTGGATAATTGACTAGAGGTTCGGGAGGCCATAGTCATAGTATAGACCTCATGAACCAACAACCAAGATAAATAACCTAACTAATAAAGTTCTATAATGTAGTATGATTGTTCGCAGTGTCTTAACTCTAGGCTTTTCCCATTGATTGTTCAAACATTTACTTCATCGCAGTGTTTAGTTTATGATTACTTATAAACATCAAACTTTTGGGATTACGTCTGCACTCAATTAATATTATTAGTGAACTAAGCATGGATAGTTGTTAACATAAGTCTCTAACAGATTGATATTCAGATTTTTATAAGATTACTATATTACTTGGTGAGACCACGTACACTTGTGTGTGCACTTAGGCGCAACATGATACTCTCTTACCTATTATCTCATCTCTCAATGTAAGATAAATCTTTCATCCTTCATTATAAATCAAATGATTGAAGTTGCTCTTGATTCCTCCAGCCTTTCTTATATGCTTATCATTTCCCATACTTTGAAAGCAAGAACATCTCTCGTGAGTTATTCCCTCTATTATACTAAAACAATGTTACAACTCTAAAGCTTTTGGAAGTATGGTCTATGTGTTGGTAGATGATATTTGGGTTCCTAAGTTCGATGGTGGCTCTACTGGTACTCATTTCTCTTTTAAGTTTAAGTCCTTCCCTCCTCTTATTCCTAGATCCTCCTTTCTTGATGTTACATTTCACCTAATCGAGATTGAACTAAAGTTGGACTCCATCAAAGATCTCCGCCTTGCCTCGCACTTTATCTTGATAAAAATAAGGATATTAGTAAGGAAACAAGCATAGATGTTGCTCGTCTCGAGTTAAGAATGGATTAGGTTATCAAGGAGGATATAAAGATTACTGCCAAAATTGAGACCACTATCGACTCTCTATCCACTGTTATCACCACCCATTTCACAATATGAAGGACGCTACTGCTTAAACTTTGGCCTACTTCTTCCATCTTTTGGAGAATCCTGCTCTTGCTTATTCTTGACTATGGTTTAAGACGATATGTTTTTTGGTTTTATCTGGGCATAAGCTGTTGAATATTTTGTTTATTTTTTTTATGCTATGCATTGTTTTTGCTTTTGTGATTCTTCATTTTTTATTAATATCAATGGGGGAGAATAATACTATATATTACAGTCGACTATAGGACAGTGCAACAACTCAGTGGGTGCTAACATACTGTAACACCCCAGATTTTAGGACTTGAAAATTTTTGAGTTATAAACTCACTGCCCAGACTACGACTCTCCATACGAATTGCAACGTGTCATTATGGGTCATAGGACCCTAATCGTAGGGAGTCCAGTAAAGGTAGCATAAGTTACTATCGTGATTACGAGTGGATCTTAACGAGTTATATGGTCCTATCTGTAGCCAAACCAGTGTGTTCCCTAAATGTTTCTATCTTAACTATGATTTGGACCCTGCTAGACATAGGATCTCCTAACAAGTCACATGGTGGGAATCATAGGGTCACCAGAGAAGGGTACTTCAGTTACTGTCTTGACTACGACTTATAGTGACGAGTCATAATGTGTCCCTACAAGTCTTAGAGTAACCCGTAGTCACTGACGATAATTTTTCAGCTTAAATAGTAAGGGCACTTTGGACATTTTCCTCTTTATCCACTTAGACACCACGTACATATAACACCTTGGGGATATTATTCCATCCTTTATCAATCATAAACTCTCTCTCAAACTTTCAAATTCTCTCAAGCAAGAACATTAGAGTTTCCAAGAGGTTGGTCAATTAGAGCTTCCAAGGACAAATTCTCTCCATAACCCTTGATATTTTAGGAATGTGACTCTACCCTCAAAATTTTTTACTTAAAAAATAAAATTATATGATTGTTTATGTGGATTTGTACATAGGTTTTGATATGGGTTGAGGGTTTTGGAATGAATGTTTCTTAAATTATTTTTTCATTATTTATTATGCATTTTTCATACTTTATATATGGTTTTAAACTTATGGGGTGCACAGGCATGGTGAATAAACTAAGGGACTGTGATTTCCCTAAATTTTGTGAATATTGACAATGGAATTAGTTATAACCCCAACTCAATTTTTCAGTAAATGGTTCTGAGTATGGGTGTAGTTTCCATGAACTACTTTCGGAATAATTGCATGATGTAAATAGGTTATTGAAACATGATAGTTTGATTTTAATGAACAAAGGGAGTCGGTGTTCCCCCACCTTGTATTACTGAACAAAGGGAGTTGTTTTTTCCCAAGTTAATAGAATTGAAATAGCATGATGATATTACCTTGTAAGTGTAGTTCGTATGACGATACCAATAGTGTATGCCTTAAGATGTGTGGTAGTTTAATGAATAAAAATGTGTGAAAAGTATTTTAATTGGTCTTAAAAGAGAGATGTGTAGTCAGGCCATGAAAGTGGAGGTCCAGAGGGACCAATATTCAAAACTACAGTTGCCGACGCGGGAGCCTAAATGACCGTGAGGTTCGAGTCCCTTTTATTAAATGATTGGATAGTTCGAGTCCCTCGTGTTAAAGAACTAGGTGCTTAACTCACCTTTGATATATGCTAGAAGGTTCGAGTCTCCCATGGTGCATATGTGTATATAATTTTTCTCTGGTTTGTTTGGCTTCACGCACTGGGACCCTTTCAGCTGGGGGATGGTTGGACCCATACAGCACGTGGGTGCCTTATTATGATGGTTATGCTACACAGCTCGGGTTAAGATTTTTAAAATGCATGTTAAGCTTTGTTCCCTATCCTAGTATTTTATATAAGCATATTTTTATGCATACATATATATATGAACATGTACATTGAGTTGAACTGGATTTGAATTGTCATTATCTTATCCTTATCACTGATTTACATTCTAGTGCTCAACCCACTAACCATCTCCGAACTTTGTATCCACATGCGATGTAGGGTCTGAAGGCAAATATATTTTTTATGCACAGTGCTAGGTGGATCGACTCGATTCGTTAGTCGGTTATGGTGGAGTGGTGAGCGTCCATTCTGCGGAAGACTTTGCCATTTCATCGGTTTTCTCCCTCAACTTAGAATTGA
This sequence comes from Capsicum annuum, assembly GCF_002878395.1. NCBI lineage: Eukaryota > Viridiplantae > Streptophyta > Magnoliopsida > Solanales > Solanaceae > Capsicum > Capsicum annuum. Next base: position 94,933,186 of record NC_061113.1, read on the forward strand.
AGACTTCACATTAACATTATTATTGTCATTTTCAGGGTCAGGGGTATGTCCCGACTTAGATTGCTTTCGGATTAATAGAGGCTTTATGGATATTAATGTGGATTGGGTAATGATGTTGACAATCTTAGTTGTTTTTGAGTTTATTATCTTTCTATCTTACTATGCATTCGAAATTCAGCCGCTGCTAGGTGTGTTATATTTTATTTGGCTAGGTAACGGGGGTAGTCTCTGGTCCTCGGTGGACTAGAGATACCCGTCATGGCCAGGCCCTAATTCGGGTTGTGACACATACAACAAATCATGGGGAGCTACAAAATACTCACTTAAAGAAGGAAATCAACTAAATTATCTCTTTAAATATTGTCATCCATCAAAAAGGGGAGATTGATAATGTATCACCTCTTTGCAGGAATATGAAAAGAGTGAATGAAAAAATCTTGACTACTAATCAAAAAGAAAGAATTTTCAAGACTCTCCTAAATAGGGAAAGAAATGTCCTCCCTCCAAGAATTAAATACATCTTACGTCAACTAAGAAAAGGGGTACTAAAGTCTTGATTATCTCATTAGATGCGCTGCTATTGCTATGGAAGGGGATTTTTTTTGGGTAGTTTAGGATCATTAATATGATCCATTTTATTATTGGAAATAGGACTCTCCTAGCCCATTTTCAAGGAGAAAATCTCTTAGGTTTTCTTTTATTTTAGATTTTTCAATGGCTAGTAGTATCCAACCACTACTATTTAAGCAATGAAAGATTAAGAAAGAGATATACTTTTGTGTCAACCTTCTCTAGTTCTTTGCTCTACTTTATTAAAGCAATGTATTCTCTTGAGATTTACTGTATATTTAGAAAGAGATGAAAGAAACACATAGTTGGTGAGGCATTGTATTAAAGTGAGAAAGATTAAAAAAAGTGTGTCATAGCCAAAAAACTTAATTCAATCCTTGTACTTTGATTTGATTTTACAAAGAACTAGTAGAATGTCTTGCGACCCAAAGGGGCTGGAGTCAGACCTATTAGGGTTTCAACCAGTATAAAATATCTGGTGTCATTTTGTTTCAGCATTTTTATTCTCAGAACTTTACTTTACTGTCTCAATAGTCGACTATTGTCCAATCGAGTCGACTGTCAATTTGAAAAAGAGTAATTCACCCCCCCCCCCCTACTACTTCATTAACTATTGGGATTTATAATATTTTTTTCTAATTTTCAAATAATATATGTTACTCTGTTAGTCTCAATTTACGTAGCATTGATATAATTTTCAGTGTCAACTAAATTTTTTATACATCATTTAAATATCTTAAGTTTTTAATTATTTTGTTTTATAATACTTTTTCGTTTGTCCCAATTTATACAGTACTGATAAAATTTTGAAAGTCAACTAAATTTGTTATGCCTTTTAAATATTTAAATTATTAATTATTGTGTTTTATATCACTTTTTACATAATTTTCAAATAGATAACAAACTAATAAAATAAATAAATTAAAACAAAAAATATAAAGATAAAAGACAAAACCAAGATTATATGACCTAGTGCCTACTTGTTGGCCTTTATACGTAAGACGAGATTGTCAATCATATTTGTAAATTTATGTGACATAATAAATTTAAATAATCAAGCATATTTTTTATATATTTTTAGATATTTTAAGTTTTTAACTATTGTAATTTATAATATTTTTTATGTAATTTTCAAATAACTAGGTTAGTGCACGTGCTTTGTATGTGTATTTCTCGTAAGTCAATCTTCCCAGTGAAGTAGAGCCGTCTTCATGGGGCCTCAACGATCCCGGTGGCAAAAAAGGGAAGGAGAAGGATAAGGATCTTCTTCAGTGGGTCCCTTTTGTTCCTGTTTAGTCCCCTTCATTTCGGAAGCAGTTTCTACATCTCTTTCTTCCTCACTTTCCTCCCTTTCTTTTGTTTTTGTTATATATATAAAAATAAAATTACTAAAAAATAGCAATTGACATTAGAATAAATTTTATATCTATTTAAATAATATAGTCTATACCAAACAAAAAAAAAAAGAACAATTATTAGAACCTATTAATAAAAATAATGTCGATATACCAAATCACTAGTTTATAACTCCACAATTGAAACAGTGCATAATCTTATATTTTAAAAGAGAATTCATATTGAAATAGAATGACTAAACAATTTGTTGTGACGGAATCATAGATACTATCATGATTGTAAATATTAATGACATACTAAAATTTTTAGAAAACAACAATTTGTCTCTTCAATTATAAAATATATCAAGATTTCATAGAAAAAATCATTCTCAATTATCATTTTTTATAAAAAAAAAAAAAATACATGATAATTTATTTATTGTAAACTTCAAGAATATACTAAAATTTTAAAAAAATTATCTCAAATCACAAGAAATTTTATCTCGTGGATCATAGATACTATAGGATTAAAACATTAACAAAATACTAAAATTTTAGGTAACTTACCTCAATACACAAGAAAATTTGCTTTTCAATCTTAAGATAAATCAATATTATACAAAAACAAGTTTCTCAATTAGCAATTGTCTATCAAGAGTATATGATATTTATTATTGTAAATTTCAAGAACATATTAAAAAATTAGAAAACTTACATTTAATCACAAGCAAATTTGTCTCTTCAATCATAGTTACTATCAAAACTCCACAAAACAAAAAACTTTCTATTAATAATTAGTTATCAAAAAGATATGATAATTTATTATTGTAAATTTCAAGAACATACGTCACAATTGGACTTCAAAGTACAAACAACATAATAACTGAAGAAGAATGGTAATAATTTAATAGAAAATAAATGTCAAACAAAGTAATCTTGAATAAAAGTTTAATATATATGAAATTCGTATAAAATAGAATTTTAACTGATTTGAAATTCAAAAATATTGGAATTACCCAATAGTTTAAGGAGAGGTTTTATTATGAAAACTTTTGTTGATTTGTCCAAAATATTAGTAAAATAACTTAAAGTACAATTGCACTTTTATTTAATAGTTATGAAAATAATGAAATCCGATAATAATTTTAATTTTGGAATCCTAAATCTATTACTTTTTCCTATTAATAACTCAATGATGTTGTCACACTAATTGCTAAATTATTTTTCTTACTTCTTTGAATCATTGAATTCTAAAATATACTTATTATGCTTAACATAATGTTAAATTAATTTATGAATACACAAAGTGACAATTTGAAGGTGAATAGTTAGGAGTTGAATAATTATAAAAGGAAAAAAGGACTCTCAAACATAAAAAGAGTGTTAAAATTTAAAGGAATATTTCCTAACGTGACTTTGCTGATTTTTTTTTTATTTTCTTTACAAATTTGGTATATTACACAAGTTTCATTATTTGCCCATGAATTCTAAACTTAAAAGAATTCTTCACTTAAAAGGAAAATTCTTTATTCTTCTACAATAAAAATTAGGCATGTCAATATCTTCCTATAATTTCGACTTCTTCTTATATATTTAGATTTTAAATTTCTTATTTAAAATAGACAGACAGATAGAAAGACAAATAGATACGTAAAATACAAGTTATTTTTCTCTTTCCCACTTATTTTTTCTTTGCTTAATTCTCCTAATATTAAATATAGACGTTTAATTTCTTTTCATATATTTATTTTATCATGATTTTTTCTATATATTTTGAAATCCATATTTAAAGGAATTATTATATACTCAGAGAGCTATATAAGGTAAAGTTGTAGATATTTTATTTTTTAAAAAATAAAATATTAAATGAAAAGAATTGCACTTGTGAAAGAAGTCTTATGATCTTACCATAAGTTAAATAAAAGAAGATTCTTACTTCACCTTTTGCTATTACATAAATTCTACATGGTTATAAATATACAATTCCAAAATTTAGTATATAATTATAAGGTAAACCATAATTTTTACAGGTAAATTATAATTAATATATGAAAAATAAAATTTGAGTTAAATTCGAAGCCTTAAATGTTAGAAAAACAATTAAGATACTATTTTGCCGATGTAAAATCTGTCTTAAAAGGATTAAAAATATAGATATATAAACAAAAAAATATATAGAGACAAACTCAAAATCTTGACATAATGTGCATAATATTTAAACAAACTTGCATAATGGGTAACAACTCACCTTTGTTAAAAAGCTATTAAACTCTAATATAGGACTTTCTAATACAAATTGAAATTTAATCGAGCTTCAATATGAATATCAAACACCTGATAGGAAAAAAAGAATTGTACAATATATCTTTAATGCTAGGAAGTTAAATACCTCTTTTTAACATGAATTATATTATTTTGATCTCTAAATCCTTGAATGGCTCATCATATATTACAAATCTTTGTAAGGTAAATTTTCATACATTGAAAATAGAATTTAGGATGAACATATATTAAAAAAACTAAATGGAAAACAAAAGAAACCTACCTTTTGGTTATCTTGTGCTATCAATTTTTCAAGTTAAAAATTTTACTTTACGAATTACCATAAATTGTAATACAAATAAGACAACTAAAAAAAGAAGGTATATATTTTGATCAATACAAAACGTAGAAAGATGAAGAATATAATGTATGAAAATATCCTAAGGCGCCGCATTAATAAATTACATATTTTCATGATTTTTTTTATAAATAAATATTTGTGGTTACATATTATTACATACTTTCAAATACTACAAAGGTTCATTGATTCAATAAATCAACAACAATTGTACTCTCATTGTCTCAATTTATATGATACACTTATATTTTTAACCAGTTTGAAAAAGAATACATTTTTTTATATTTAGCGAAAATTAAATTTAAAATGTCAATTTTACCCTTAATGGGGTGATTTATATCCACATAAACATGTATGGCTTATTCTAGACTACTAATTTAGAACACGTGCATTGCATATGTATTTTCGTTCAAATACAACAACAACAACAACAACAAATCCAATATATTCGCACATAGTGGGGTTTGGGGAGGTTAGAATGTACGCAGTCCGTACCACTACCTCCGAAGAAGTAGAGAGACTGTTTCTGAAAGAAATTTTCGTTCAAATACAAAAGATGAAAACTTTTCTCTTAGACTATACTTGCTAATCTATTTATTATCACTTTCTTATGCATTTTTTGAAAATAATGTTCAATGTGAACTAAATGTATAGGAGCTAGTTGACTTTCAATCAACCTCCATTGATACTCATGAACTTTCTTATTATGAGTGCATGTAGCTTTGCCATTATAATATAGATTATATAGCACCCCTTATTAACAGATTAAGCTAAACTTCTTTGTAATTAGAAAAAGAAATCAAAGACCATGTTAATGATAAAATGTACTCAGTAAATGTCCTCAAATAGAGGTCCTTGTTCCGGGCCACGCGGCCTATAAGAGCTTGCCATATTCTGTGTTGATGACGTCTGCTAAAGCGAACCGAAAGAGGAAGATTTTTTATTTCTATAACAAAAAAAAACTCATACTAAAATTGCCAATTTACGCGTAGTTTTTTTTTTTTTCTTTTTGCCCTTTGGTTAATGTCCTTTTTATAAAGAAAACCTAGAGCTATTAGCGTAAATTTAGGATTTCTTAATTATGTAGAAATTCATTTTTAATACAATTAAAATTCTAATTTATTTAAAAATGTTAAATATTAAAGATTCCTACCTAAATAGAAAAAAATCCTAATTTTCAGAATTTATGGAAAGAACATTATCGTAGAAGTGTTGGGTTAATTGAAATTCGTTCGTTCCATTCATGTAGGAGTCTATTAATACTCATTCCCATATATATTTCTGGAGTATATTTGACATTATAAATAATAATTAATAAATTATTTCACGCGATCATCACTTGGTATATACACTTATTTAATTGTTTTGCTATATTCTAACTGTTAATCGTCATACAAGTGGTAATTGTAGTGGAAACTTGTAATGGGAATTTTTAAATATATATTAAAGAAAATAAAAACTTTCCCATTAAGGACACATTATAGTTGATTTTAATTTTTTAGTAGGATTCTATTACCTAGTTTAACTAAATTTCAGTTGATTTTAAATTTAGTTCAACAATAATAATAATTATGAAAAAATAGGAAAAAACAGTTTTGTCTATTGTGAAGTCTTTTAAAGAAGGCAAAAAGTTCAAATCACTTTTCTAAGGTCTTCACACTTTTTAATATATTATAGATATAGATTATAGATATAGATATATGTTACTCTCCTTGTCCAAATTTTTTTGGGCATTGATAGTCAATTGTATTTTTAAAATAATTTAAATTTTTAATTATTGTGATTTATTATAATTCTTATTCTATTCCAATTTAAGTGGTAGTGATTTAATTTTGATCCAAATATTTTATATCTTTAAAAAATTTTAAGTTGTTAATCTTTATGATCTATTGTATTTTTTACGTACTTTTGAAATATATAACAGATTAAATATTTTTAGATATTTTAAGTTGTTAACTGTTGTAATTTATAATAATTTTCAAATAATATGTTTTACGTTCTTTGTCCAGAATTTTGTGGCACTGATAGTCAATTATAGTTTTAAATAGTTTAACTTTTTTATTAGGAAAAATGGTCCGAAATATACCTAAACTTTGATGAAATTTGTTGTAACATGCCCAAACTTTGCGTGGATCCTATGGCCCTCCTAGAACTTTTTCCTATGACCCCCTTAGACTATTTATTAGCGTATTTTATTGATATTTATTTGCACTAAAAAAATTTTTATTTATTTTTTATTAGCTTATACATGTCATTAAAATACACTAATAAATAATTCAGGAGGGTCATACGACCCCGGCAAAGTTCAAGCATGTTATAGAAAATTTCACTGAGGTTTCGATATATTTTGGACCTTTTTCCCTTTTAAATATTGTGATTTATAATATTTTTTCTTCTATTCCAATTTAAGTGACACAAATATAATTTCGGGAGTCAGCTAAATATTTTATATCTTTTAAAATTTTTAAATTGTTAATTATTATAATTTATAATATTTTTTAAATATTTTTAAAATAACAAATTAAAAAAATAAGATAAATAAATTAAAATAGAGGGGAAAATGGAGGCCAGAGAAACGACCAATGAAATTATGCCAAAGCATAGAGTAGGTCAACATGCCTTGCTTTGGCACAACTTCATTGATCCCTTTGCCATTTATAAGTAAGTAGAAGCTAGAGGAACAGAGCCCCAGATAGCATTATGAAAGTTAAAAAATATTAATATACTACTTCGTCTCAATTTATATGTCACTTTTTAAATTTTGAGATTCAAACAATTTTTTTTTTAACTTTAATTTTCATATGATTTTTTAAATATTTTGAAATGTCAATAGTTGTGATTTATAGTAATTTTTACATAATTTTAAATATATAAATTTTATCAAAAGTCTTAAAGATTGCGTGCCCAAATTTACTGTCCAATTTAAACCGTTTGACTCTCAAAAAATTAAAGTGTCACATAAATTGAGACAAAGGGACATTATTATTATTATTATTATTATTATTATTATTATTATTATTATTATAACAATAATAATAATAATAATGATAATAATATGTAGGAGTAGTGTACTTAACAAAATACCGAACGATTTCTTTTGCATATAAAGAACAATGTATTGTTACATGTTTACTAATAAAATAATAAATTATATTTACTCCTCATGAAGATAAAATTTTATTAGGTATTTAATCAATTATTTTCTCAATTTCTTTTTTACTTGATCCATAATTTACTTTACATAGATCCTACAAAAATCTTTATTAGGAAATGTATTTTCTTAAATTAATTATATTAATATGCTTTAAAATTTAAATTTGATTATTGATATTTTATGAAGTTACTTAATCATAAGATTAATATTAGAAAAAAATAATAAATCTTTCTTATTTTCTAAATAGAGAAGTCAAAAAAACCACATAAAAAATCCTTAACAATTCTTAATTTTAATATTTATTATAATTAATTAATATAAATTATAATTTTAAAAATTACTTAATTGTATTAAATTTAAATAGTTTATTAAAAAAATTAGGTATAAATATGACTAAGGAAAAGTTATTTCCCTTTCAACATATTTAAATGAAAAATAATGGAGGAAATTAGATTAGACATAATAAAGGAAGCAAAAGAAAAAGGAGCACGGGAATCTTAGTAGCTTAATTGGTTAATTACTTGAACTTTCACCTTATTGGTGAGGGTTTAATTCCCCACATTGTAACCCCCCGTTTCCTTCCCCTATCCCCAATTTTTTTTTTTTTTTTTAAAAAAGCACGGACTTCATGTTATACAGGGTATAATTACAATTTAGTGGGTAAGGATGGATATTTTCTTAACTTGTTACTGAAGTCTATAAGAAAAGAAAAAGGACAATCATTCTCATCAACCTTATCTTACAAAATGACCATAATACTCTTTCTTTTAAATTTATTGACACTAAACTAACATGTCAAAATCATCTCTATTATATACAGAAAAATAAAAGGTAAAAGATAATAAGTAAAAGGTAAGACTAATAGAGAAAATAAACTATTAAAATTTGTCTTCCATTAACTTTTGAAAACTGGGAATTCTTGAGGACACATATTTTAAAACAAAATTTTAACCTTAGAAAAAGTTTTAATTTATTTGAAAACTGGGAATTCTTGAGAACATATATTTTAAAACAAATTTTTAACCTAAGAAAAAGCTTTTTCTTCTCCTCATATTATTAAATAGGTACTCATTTGTTTCAAAAAAAAAAAAAAAAACACAAATCACTTTCTTTTTAATCTATTTCAAAAAGAATTGATATCTTTCCTTTTTTGATAGAACTTTAGTTTTAAGTTTTCACTGACATATTTAAAAATACAAAATTAAATTTTTTTAATGCATTTAACATTATTAGTATACGTACCCGCGTGATAAGCGGATAATATTAAAGTATTAATTCTAATCATTTTAGATTAGAATGTCTTATTAAAGCATGTTAAATCATTTTACTTTAAAATAAACTTCAACTATCGTATTAGTTATCAATGAAATGTGAAAATGAAAAAAAATTATTGTAGATAAAAGATGTTAGTGAGAGAAAGTCCCACCCCTCTCTAACCCCATTTTCCCCAAAACTCACGATGACCGTTGACCTCGACCCAGATCTTGCGGAAGATAACCCACTCCCTCCCCCCTTGGCCGATGTTCAAATGGTGGAGGCAAAGTGATACAAACCGAACAAGGATTGCACCAAAAACTCACTCAAAGCTGTCCACAAAACAAGTAGAAATTGAGGATCAAAAGAGAGCAAGTCTCTGCAACAACAACAACACAAGAATGGCAAGATATCAAGGTGTAATGACACTTATTTTCAGCGGACAACCCAAACTAACAAGATGTTAACAAGATGAACAACAACAATAAGAGCACAACAACAACAAACAGATTAAGATTACGAGAACAACACTACACGATTACAACAAAACAAAGGGATAGGTAGTGTGACATAGATTATTACAAGTTCTAAAAACTAAGGTTTGTATCAAACACCAAAACCCTTAACATAAGTAATAACAACACCGACACTCTTATGTGGACACAAGAGGGACATCAATCTCCCCAAGCACCTACGTTTCCAAGCCAATGAACATAACACAAGTGAATCCACACTTTTGTTGTCCTAGTTTCGAGTTTGGCCTCAAGAGAAGAGAGGACTTGTCTTTCAATGCTATATAACTTACAATATCATAAAAATCTAATGACTAAAATCCTAAAATATTCTATATATAGTATATTATAAATAGAAGACAAAATGACCAAAAGACCCCTTAAGGGAGAGACGCCCTTCAAGTGTAAACATAGAGGCTGTTTTTGTATGTCTTAAGACCTTCTTTCACACTTCATTTTCACACTCTTTTGGGAGGATTCAACACACACTCACATACGTCCATCTTCGTGATTATTCCCGTATCATCCTCTCCATCTTGAAAGGAATTTGTCCATAAATTTAAGGCTTCATCATCGCATGCTCTCCTCCTTTAATCATCTCTTCATTTCCTTTCCCAAAGTTAGGATTCTTAACCAAGGACTCTGTGATATCATCAAGCATGTATTGAACCTGTACACAAGAAGATTGGATACTAGGCAAAGTGCTAGTACCTCGGTTAGTGAATAAAAAGGGCCAAACGTCTTTTTCCTCTTTATCTTCCCCTCCCCTAGTCTTGGCATCTTTTTCCAAAATCTCACTAAGAATGAATCTCCTTGCCATAAAACTAGGCACTCTATACACACCTTCATTCGTCCAAAGATCTTCCCCACCATCATCAATTTGTACCTTGATTTCTTGCTCTTCATCTTTAGCTTTTTCATCATTTTCATTCGACTCAAGTCTCACCCTCCTCACCAAGATAATATAATTTTCCCTCCCTAAAGATCACATTTCTCCAGTTTAGGCATTCACTAGACTTGTGCCCCCATCCTTGACATTTGAAACATTAAAATCCCTTAGGACGAGAAGTAAGATTTGGTTTACCTTTATTTTTTTGAGGATACCTTTGGGCAGCCTTGGTTTCAGTTGGGAAAACCTTGTCCTCATCTTGAGTGACATTAAATGATTCATTCTTGTCCTTGTGCCAATCTGAGGAATGTTGGTGACCCTTAGATTTGTAAGCCAAGATCTCCTTTTCAACCTCTAATGCTGCTTGGAAGATGCCATTGATAGTGTCAAACTTGTGGAAGGTCATGCATGGAGATATGTCTCTATTCAACCCAACCTTGTATCGTGTAATGTCATGGCTCACTTGTTCTCCCCGATGATCAAGCTTCAACATCAATTATTGAAACTCATCATAGTATGCTATGACACTTTTGTTTCCTTGCCTCAAGTTGTACAACTTGACAAGAAGTTCATGTTTGTAGACCTCGAGTAGGTACCTTTTCCACATAAGGTACCTCAATCTAAACCATGGAGGGGGATTCCCTTCAATAAACACATTGCCAAACCTCTTTATATACTCCCACCAAGTGTTTGCATACCCCTCAAAGTAATCGATACTATAACAACTCTTTTTCTCTTCGGTTAGATCATTTACTTGGAATATTTTGTCACAAGAGGACTCCCAAGTAAGGTAAGCTTTGAGATCACTCTCACCTTTGAATATAGGAAGGCTAACTTTGATGGAATTGATGCCTACTTTTCAGGTTTGGTGGTCAACCCTCTCCTCTCAGCTTAGATCACCATGTCTACCCCTTACCTCTTCTTTCCTTAATTTAACATCACCATAAGCTCCATACCCCTCATATTGTTTCCCCCTACCATATCCCCCTACATAGATGGGTCGATTTGGATTAAGTGGATTTGTATTTGGTGGAAAGTAAGGTTTTTGGTTCAATGAAGTTTGGATTTGGATTGGAGCGCTCGGGTTTGGTGGTGGAATTTGGTTTCCAAATCCTTCATGTTGGACTTGGTGAAGTGGAGGGTGGATTGGTCTTTCACGGTCTCAGTTTTAGGAGGGATTTGGTGGTTGTCTCAGTAGATTGAACATTTGATGCAAAGATTTGGGGTTAATGGTTGCGGAAGTATTTTGAGGAGTAGAAGGTGGGGAACTTCTTTGGCTTTCTACATGTTCCAATCTCCCACTCATGCTAGACACTTCCCCTTTCAACGATGACATATCCCCCTTATCAAAGTCATGTCCGTTTGCACCTTTTCCATGTTTCGATTTATAGCCTCAAGAGATGTCATGATAGTATTAAGGGTATTATTGTCCACGGTTTGAGATGTGGATCCTTCCATTGCAATGTACCTATGAAACTTACCTACAAAAACAGCAAACAAGTTAGTTCAAATAGCCTCACTACACTCACACACTTTGATTGCCTCACTCGTAGCTTCACAAGTGTTGTAAGTCGGCTAAGGAACTTGTGAGGAGTTGAGGATTGAGCCTACTATTGTTCGGAATATATTTTAGTTTGATACTCAAACAAATCTTGTAGGACTTGAACCAAGAACTAACAATGATTCAAAAAGAGAAAAGTACACAACAAATGCTAACACGAACAAAACGGACTCAAAACTAACTTACAACCTAGTAGAAGATTACTAGCTTGTTAATTAGTATTAGAACCAACAAATAAAACTAGGAAACAAGAAAATGAAACTAAGAATCTAAAATTTGAGCTTAAAATTTGATGTGTGAACAGTAAATAGGTGATGTGGCAATCCACTATTGGTAGCATTTTTTTTAATCAAATTTTTATTTTCCAATTTTCAAGTCCTTTGGCCAATTTACAATTTGGGATGAGTGGGATTTGTTTAAAGAAGGGAAAATACAAGTCTTGGAGATCTTTTCAAATTCAAACACAAAGTATAGACTTGACTTGTACTTTTTCCTCAAAACATGGTCTTTAAAACATGGAAAAGTGGTTGAGAAGTGATTGATAAGTCTTTAAGGGGTTGGAAGTCTTTCAAGACTAACAAGTACTTACACATTTTTCCTTCACCTTTTAGGATCCAACATTCACTTTATGTTCTAACAATATATGAAGGAGGTGAAGAACTTCAAGAACAACAACAACCATACCAAGAACAACAACAACAATTCCACACGACCAACTCCCAAATCCACAACAACAATGTCTTCAACCAATATACGTCCAAGTTGAGGTTCACAACAACAACATCAACAAATACAAGCTCAAACTTAGATATAGACTCAATGGTGTTAGTAAAGAATAAAACTAACACTAGAAACACTCAAGACAAGTAAAAATCACAGCCAAGACACAAAAACAACACAATTTCAGCCAAGACGCAAAAATGAACAGAGTTTCTTCTTTTTGGATTTTTTAGTTTTTTTTTAACTAAAAAGCCCAAGATTGATTTTGTTGGAATAAAATCAAACTTAAGGTCAAATACTAAATGATACAAACCAAACAAGGATTGCACCAAAAACTCACTCAAAACAGTCTACAAAATAAGTTAAAACTGAGGATCAAAAGAGAACAAGTCTCGGCAACAACAATAATACAAGAATGGCAAGATATCAAGGTGTAATAACACCTATTTCAGCGGACAACCCAAACTAACAAGGTCTTAACAAGATGAACAACAATCATAAGAGAACAACAACAACAAATGAATTAAGATTACAAGAACAACACTACACGATTACAATAAAACAAAGGGATAGTTAGTGTGACATAGATTATTAAAAGTTCTAAGAACTAAGGTGTGTATCAAACTCTAAAACCTTAACAACACTGACACTCTTATGAGGACATAAGAGGGACGTCAATCTCCCCAACACCTGTATTTCCAAGCCAATGAACACAACACAAGTGAATCCACACTTTTGTTATCTTAGTTTCGGGTTTGGCCTCAAGAGAAGAGAGGACTTGTCTTTCAATGTTATACAACTTACAATATCATTAAAATTTAATGACTAAAACCCTAAAATGTTCTATATATAATATATTACAAATAGAAAACAAAATGACCCAAAGACCCCTTAAGGGAGAGGCGCCCTTCAAGTGTAAACATGGGCGCTGTTTTGGTATGTCTTAAGGCCTTCTTTCACACTTCATTTGCATCCTCTTTTGGGAGTATTCAACACATACTCACATCTGTCCATCTTCGTGATCATGCTCGTATCACAAAGGCCTCCTATAGAGATGTCACTTCCAACCAAATTCCATCTCAAAGCTCTAATTTCTCAAAAATATCAACAAAGGATTCAATTCACAGTCTAGATACTGAAGGATCCATATCTCTATCGATTGAGGACAAGTAGCGTTTATACACCCCTTGGCGTTACTCAATCATTATCAAGCCCCTTACCAAGAAATTCAAGTACCAATATCTCAAAATAAAACTTAAAGTGGCTTGGAACCTCATTGAACCTCTCTATTTAATAGACCTTGGCCACGATTTCTAAACAGTCAAACTCCAATCCATAGAAAGTCAACAGAAAATCCTCCAAGGAGGCCCCTGGTTCATTGAAGATAGCTTTCTATCAATTAGGAGTTGGGAACCTAGCTTCGTTTCATTGGAAGCAAAGAATCTCTCCATGACAATCTGGATCCGGCTGCCCCAACTCTTCATAGAGTTCTACGATGCCCTTATCCTTGAAAGGGTGGGTAGAACCCTGGGGAAACTGGTCATGGCTGATGCATGTACATCGACGATACTTTGAGAAGATATGCACACATATATGTGTAAATCCCCTTCGATGTCCCAGTGAAATCTACGGTGGCCATCAGAGGATACACTTAAAAACTGATATATGAGGGGAAAGGCATCCTCTACAAGGGCTGCGGTCATCTAGGTCACACTATTTTAGCATGCCCTTTCTCTTCCCCTATGGTTAGCCCCATCGTTGGGAAGACCGCCCATGCCGATCTAATATCCAATAGGAGTGACAAAAACCCAGAAGGAGACTAGTAAGCTATCACATTTGCCAGGAAGAAGAAGTAACCATAAAGATCAGTAGGTAAGATCCCCCCAATCCTCACCAAGGTAAAAAGCATCGGAGCGGTGTCAGGTAAGTCCCCTCCCTCTCTCAACGCTAGGAAATCCCATGACGGCATTGAAAAAGGCCCCTAAGGTAAACCTCTAACCCTGAGTAGACTACTGGGCCTATTCCCCCCACCACTCACGCTTATGACCCGGCTCGAGCAATTGGGCCCAATACTCTTCCCTCAAAAACTATTAGGCTTGGCCCAAAATTTAAATACCACCAGACACTAAAGGGTCAATCTTCATCCCAAAAAAAGTCCATGGCCTAAAAATGTGCTCTTTTCTTTCTTACAAAATGATCACTGTACCAATGGAACCCCTCTCCCTCTCCCACATTACAGCATCCTGGCTAGAAATATGTCTTTCTAACTAAACATTACTCCTTCACATAGAATAGGAAGGGAGGAATATGATCATCCTTATTCAAAACCCCTGCTACCTAGCCCAGTTGGCAATGGAATACCTAAACCAGAGGATCCAGAACTATGGTTGGACGTCTAGATAACAACACTGTTCTAAGTCATCAACTCCTCCTCCCAAAAGGACCTCTCCTTAGCGACTCTCTCAAAGTTGATGAACTAAGTTTGCATGACCTTCTCCTTTTTCCCTCTCCCAAACCCCTTTTAATGGCTCAGGGGATAACTTTTGGGAATCTCAGCGGGACAGAACCCTACCTATCAATGATGGAGACTACCCCATCTATTCTCCCTCCCTTTTTACCACCTCTCTCATTAAAGAGCTTAGTGATAATGGAAAAAAAAAACTAGAAGCTCTAAGAGAATCCAACAAAGATATGGAAGAAATTCAAGCTAAACTCAGGATCCCCATGATGAATGCTCTCACTCTAGAAAGGCACGTACACCTAGAGTTCACGAATCCTATTCATGACATGATGATTGTCCTCCTCCCTCGAGATATCTAAAAACTAAGTCTAGAAACAAGCCTCCAAAACCTTATAATAAGGGAGCACTTTGCGGCAAAGATATCTCTCTTATCAAGGAAAAGAAAATCCAGATAAACCGGGGAAACATCCACCCCACTGGGAAGGGAAAGGCAGTCAAGAGACAAATCCCAACAACTATTGATTCCATGATGTAAAACTATATAATTTAGAATGCCAGAGGTGCTAACAATGCGGAGTTCAAAAAGTATTATAAAACCATGATTAGTATGCACCAACCCTTTATATTGGCCCTCCTTAAGAATAGAATGTCTGACCATAAGAACTTAGATGAAGAATTAGGTTTCCCCTATCAGATTCAGTCCAGTGTTTCTGGGCACTCGAATATCCATCAGTGACATTTCCATCACCCCTTAAGATATTCATGTCATTGTTCAGGTGCGATCTAATCCTACCACCTGGATTCTTAGTGTTGTGTACTTTAGTAATATCCCTTTTATTAGGAGGCTCCTTTGGGAGCAACTTACTTCCATTGATGACTCCCTTGACCATTTAGGCTACAGTAGTTGGTTAGTGGGGGAATTCAATGAGATTCTTAGGGCCTCTAATAAATTTGGAGGCAATAGAATTAGCATCAGTAGGTCTTTCTTATTTTGGAATTATATTAACCACTGTAGCCTCATAGACCTAGGTTTTAAGGGTCTTAAGTACACATGGACCAACATAAGGTACAAAAATAGAAATAACCTCATCCCAAAGAGGCTAGACAGATGTCTAGCCAATGACCAATAGATGCATATTTTCCCTGAGGCCTCTGTCCACCACCTTCCCAGGACCCACTCCGATCACATCTCCCTACTTTTTAAATTAACCAAACCTCCTCAGACTCTTCCCAAACCCTTCAAGGTTGAGTCAATATAGTGTAATCACCCTGATTTCCAAAACCTGGTCAGATCTTTCTTATAAAACTGCCCAGACCTCACCAATTCCATAAGGGCATTGGAGACCTTAGAAAAGAACTAGAATAAATAGGTCTTTAGAAATATATTTAATAAGAAAAAACACATTCTTTCTAGAATTGATGGCATCCATACTTCCCTAACTACCCCACTAGTCACTTCCTCCATAACCTTGAATCAAACCTTAGAGATGAGTTCAGACCATTCTTAACAAGAACATAAATTCTGGAAGCTCAAGTCAAGGATAGGTTGGCTGATGAAAGGCAATGCTAATACCAGATTCTTCAACTCATCCACTATCAATAGGAGAAGGAGGAACAATATCTCTTCCCTTAAAAAGGATGATGGTACTTGGTTATTTAAACCTTCTAAGATCATAGGAGCCATCTTCTCTTTCTATAGCTCCATCTTTACTACTAGGCACACCCTAGATTATGTCAAATGCCTCTAAAATCCCTCATCTCAAGGTTTTATTGAGACCCAAATTCATAATTCCTTGGTCTCCATTCCTGGTTGCAGGGAAATCAAGAAAGTTGTCTTCTCCTTTAAGCCTTCTAAAGACCCTAACCCTGATAGGATGCACCTCTTTATAAAGTAAAAGTACTGGGGCCACCTTTCATTAACTTTTGCACCTCTGTATTCTCTAATGGCTTCATAGAGAAAAAAGTCAACTCCACTTATCTCTGCATCATCCCTAATTATAGGAATGCCATCTCCTTAAGAAACTTCAAACCTATTGGACTTTGTAACACCCAATACAAAGTGATCACTAAGATCATAGCCAATAGAATGAATCCTCTTCTTCACTCTATTATAGGGCCCACCCAGACCAGCTTCTTGTCTAGGAGTATGTTGACCATCTAGCTAAATCTAAGGGAAAATAGGATAATATGATTCTTAAGATTGACTTGGAGAAGGCCTTTGACAGACTAGAGTGGTCTTTCATCAGATAAGCCTTGACCTTCTTCAAATTTCCTTAAAAATTGACCTCTCTCATCATGTCCTATGTTTTCTTTTCTTCTATTTCTATCTTAGTAAATGGGGAAAAGACCCCTAGTTTTCACCCTACTAGAGAAATTAGACAGGAAGACTCTATGTCTTCTTATTTCTTCATCCTCTAAATGGAAATTCTCTCTAGAAGGATTAACCATGAAGTTGACATCCTTTAGTAAGGCGCCATTTCCATTTGCAGGAAAGGGCCCAACATCTCCCACCTTTTCTTTGCAGATGATCTCACCTTTTTAGTTAAAGTTAACAAAGATAATTGTCTCACTATCAATAGAGTCCTTGATATTTTCAGTTCCCACTTTGGTCAAAAAGTGAACTCTCAGAAATTTAAAGTTCTTTTCTCAAAGAATTGTAATCCCGATCTTCAACAGGAGCTAGCCAATATATTCAACATAAGACCTTCTACAACCTTTGGGAATTACCTTGGATTCCCCATCTTCCATTAAAATCCCTTCCCTAGAGACTTTTAATTTATCCTGGATAACCTGAACGCTAAAATGACAAGGTGGAAAACCAAGTTTCTCAACATAGATGGTGGACCACCCTTGCTAAGTCTAGCCTTAGTAGAATTCCTAAACACATTATGAAATACATCAATCTCCCCTCTAGTATGCATAATCATATTAATAGGATCTAAAGGAACTTTACCTGGGGCTCCACTGCATCCAAAAAAAATATACATAGTTAAATGGGACACCATTACCAAGTCCAAAAAAGAGGGGGGTCTTAGCTTGCAAAAGGCATATTACAAGAATGGATCTCTCTTGTGCAGCCTAGACTGGAGATTGCACATTAACTCTGCCTCCTTTTCGGCCAGGATTCTCAACAAGAAATATTGTACCAATAACAAAACCTTATCCCATAACTATTCTAGAACCTGGAAATCCATCCAAAGAGGTTGGAACCATTGCAAAAATAGTACCTAATAGTCCATCTCTAATGGAAACAAAGTAGATATTTAGAGGGACAGATGGATCCCAAACCATCCCCCCCTCAGTAAGATATCCAAGGACCCTTCCGAAAGGACTCTCAAATCCTGAAACTCTCTGAGGTCTATAAGAATGGAGATTGGAACCTGATAAATTCCCATTCGATCTTACTAATGACATCAAGCTTAACATCTTGGGCTCCTTCACACCAAACCCCAAAATCAAAGTTGATACCCTTTCTTGGAGGCTCTCTTGTAATGGGTCCTTCTCTTGTAAAACTGCCTACCACCTCATCTCTAAGCACTATAATACCTCTTCCTCACCCCTCTCTCACTTTATCTAGATTTAAAGCTCCAATATTCCTAATAAAATTAAGTACTTTCTTTAGTTGCTCTACCACAAGAGCCTTTCCACCAAGGCTACTCTCCTCCATAGGGGCATTGATCTTGAGCCCTCTTGTCAAATTTGTAATCACCACATGGAGGACACCCAACACATCTTTTTTAATTGTCCCAAGTCCAAGGCATTCTGGTCATGCCTGGCATAAAAAGCTGGCCATGGTCACTTTTCCCCCTTCATGCTTAATGCTAACCACTGGTGAAATACTTGGAGTTCTATTAGACACTCCAACTTTGACAACATCATCACCTGGGAATCCCTTATTGATATGAGTCAAATGGCCATCATAGCTTTTGATGATGTCATTCGAGGCCAATACAAAGATATCCATGCCATGATCAAGTAAACAGATCAAGAATGAACTTGGAGGACCTACTTCGAGCTCCTAAGTAAGAAACATCATGTTTGGAAGATATCTTGGAGGCGAGGAAAGTCATGGCACGAGGAATAAAGAGCCCTTGTGGGTTATTTCTAAAATAGCCACTTTTGGCTATTTTTATAAAAGTCTAGTTCTTGCAAAGGAAACTAATACAAAGGTGCCTTGTACATTTCATTAAGTAGTTTTTTGATGATTATTTTGACATGATGAATTCATGAGACTCCATGGGAGTATTTGAGTACTTGAAAAAGCATTTGCTTAACGTTACTTAGAAACGGTGGTTATAAGGCGGATCTAATCCCCTATGCAGTCACTGTAAGAGTTAGGTGCTTATTGATAGTCATTAAAGAAGGTTTTAGGATTCTATACATCTTTCGATTTCCCTTTTTGTATTAATTATATGTCTATCTTTCTATCTTGACTATTCTATCCTTATATCTTTATTTTTTATGTTTTAGATTCAAGTGTTCGTAGGTCAGATCATGTCATTTGGTATCAGAGCAGAACTTAGGATCATTTCCATGATTCTAGTCTTGGGTTTGTTATTGTGAGAATAAAAAATAAAATAAGAAGAAAAAATGTAAAAAAAAGTTATTGTTCACGTTTTTTAGGGTTTTTTAATTTTTAAGTTCTAGATTTTTGTGTCTTTTTGTGTTTATAGTGTTAGATTTGTGTTTCCTAACACTATTTGAGTCAAAATCTAAGAGTTGATCTTAATCTATTGTGATTTGAGGAATCTACCATTGTTGGAGCTTGATTTTGAAGAAATTTTGAGGTAGGTTCTTAAATCGTGTGTTGGTTGATGAGATTTTGAGCTTAATTTCATGTGGGTTGTGCTCGGGAGGTTGAAGTGATCTTGGGTTTTGAATTTTATTGAATTCTAGGTTTATTTGGATGGGAATCAATTTTTGAAATATTTTTGATATTCTTCGTGTTCTTCATATGTTATTGAATAAGAACATTCAAAAATACTGTGTTTGATCCAAAAAAGGAGCTAAGAAAATTTGTTGTCTTTGTTTATTACAAAGGAATATTCCAAGTCTTTCAAAGAAAGAAAGGATCAAAAAGCATCAAAAAGGAATATTCTCAAGGAAAAAACAAAAATAGAAGTATAAGGGGGGACCACAAGAAATTCAAAAGCTTCTTGAGCTTGAAAGCTCACTTGAATAGCCCAAAATCCTTGTATTTTTTGTCCAAGGCAGCCTCAACAATACCTCAAGTTAAAGAAGAAGCAACTGGAAAATTCTTGGTGATTATCTAATGACTTGGCAATCCTCTACACTACCCCTATGTGTAACAAACTTTCCAGCCATTCCTTGATTTGTTGAGATGATCATATTGGTGATTCTCCATGATTTTGGTTAATCTTTACACAAGAAATCATAAGAAAAGGGATTGAACATGAGCTGGAACTTGCTAAGAAGTGATAAGCCATCAACCAAGTGACAACTACAATCTTAGTCGTCAACTAAGTCACCAACTTGGACAAAATTTTTGTAAGCCTATTTTTTATTTCTAGTTTTATTTCTTTGATTCTTAGACTTCTTTTATGATTCTAAAAACTAATTAGCAACTATTAATCATCCTACTTAGTTGTGAATTATTTTTTGAGTTTGTTTTGTTCTTTGTCCTTTTCTTTGTGTGCTTTTATCATTTTAATTCGTCGTAACTTCTTTGATTCTAGTTTGTAAGTAGATTTTATTTTGTGTCTTTATTCAATCAAACAATAATTCATTCCGGCCACAAAGTACTGACTGACACCTTATTGACTACCAGAGTATAAGTAACTTTTAATATTTGCCGCTCCAATTATAAGGATCACAAAGGTATGTTCATACGAGTATTGGTATGGGATTTTACTACTAATCTTGTTTGTTCATTTTGTAGGTATAGTGGGATATAAGGGGAACATATATTTAATAGCCTCGAATAATTGTGACTACGACATAGGAGACTATGATTGTGGTAAAGAATGTTACGGCTATGAAGAAGATGAGGATTATAGGGGATGTGAATATAGCCATGATCAAATGTGTGGAAGCGGGAACCAAGGTATGAATGGAGGGTATAGTACGATTCAATGTATTCAAACTCTATCTATTTTTAAAGAAGAATGGGATCCCGAAGTTTACCTTGATTGGGAATGGCAATGCAAAAGAGTCTTCAAGGATTATGCTATGAGCGAAGCCGAACAAGCTATATATGCCCTTAAGTATATTCAAGGTCTGACCTTAGCATAGTGTCAACTTAAAAAGACTCATATCCAAACTTGGGGGTCCTTGAAAGAGGTTTTGAGGCTAATTTATGTGCCGAAGGGTTACATGGAACTTTATAATAGTGATCTGAGAAGACAACCACACTTAAGATAGGTAGAGATTTGTAGAGTTCCGAGATGTGCTCTTATTCTTGATGATGGGTTTTATGTAAACTACATAACTCCTATTATGGTTGATTATCTAGGGATACCTCGAGTGTCCAAGCATTTTCCATTCTTCTTGGAAGGCTATAGAGTCTTCTAGAGTGTGAAGGTTTCTTTCACCCGAGATGGGTACTATAAGGAGGTGCGGTGTGACATATTCCTATTAGAATGTGGAAACTTACGCTTGGGTGCCGATTGGTTTGCATATCATAAGATTCCAAATGTGCAAAACTAGCTTAAGTTTGATAAGGACCAATGGGGAAATTATCTCCTTCTACCTACCCTCCCTAAATCTCAGGAAGGATGGACACTTACTCCAAGTCTAATAAGAATGAGAGGCAAACTATTGAGATGAGTAAGGGAGTGCAAGGTGGAAACCTAAGAGCGAAAAAAAAGTAGAGGTTGTGAGGAGTGAAGTGGGGGAGTTGCCACTAACTGGAGCTAATATTGTTTGTCATTTTCTTAATAAGGACATTTGTGTAGTTAGTAACACAGCAAGCATAGTAAAACAAGTACCAAAAGAAAAGATTCCCTTTGAAGATTTGACGAGGGTGATCTTATAAAATTCCAAATCTTGTAGAGGACCTTCACATCAAGGTAAATAAGAATGTGCTTAAGAACTTCAAGGTAAAATAGCTAACTCTTACACTTTTGTGCATATGAATGATGATTGTGTGGCTAGTAGCCCATTGAGTGTGAGTAGTAGCTTACCTATATGTGAGTCTATTAATTATTTGCCTCTTATTGATGATGTACATACAGTGAGTGTGGATACACTAGTTGATCCTATTGATGACCGAATTGATTCTTCTTGTAAGATGAATTTCTGTCCATCTAGTTTTGAAGCCATTGTGAGTATGGATACATTAGTTGATATCATTGATGACCGAATTGACTCTTCTTGTAAGATTGTTTTACGTCCACAAAGTGTTAAAGCTATTGTATTGAATGAAAGCACATCATCTTGTACAAATTAGGTAGATCAACTTATGTGCGAAATTTGCCCACTACTTGAGGATGTGTGTGATGTGATTAGTGAATTTCAAGTGTGTGATGATATTGAAAATATTGATCAAGTGAATAGGAGTGACCCCTTTAGCATGACCTTTAGTGAATATCCTACTCTTGGTCTTTCTCTTAGGGATGATTATGTGTTTGAAGCTTCTTCAGAACTTGATAACTGTCTTTTAGAGAGTGAACTTGCAATTTCTAAATTTTTCTCTAGATAGATCCTTCTCTCTTTAGGGACAATGTCTTGTTTGAAGATGATGAAATCGCTCCTAGAGAATTACATAGTGGAGTGGATAGCATTGTGGATATATCTCATTTTAAGGACTACATTCCATATTATCGAGCCCTATTTCGAACCGGTCGAAATAGCTCGCGACGTATGGTGGCGTTCAGTGACTCTTGGGTTTGAAAATTATTTTTTAGAGTCGCCACCTAACTTTTTAGGAAAATTAGGAAAAAATCATTTTTTGTTATAAAAACTCTTTTTTAGTCTATCGAAAATATTTTGAGATTCTGAGTAAGGGTTTTGGTTACTCGAGAGGAAGGTGTTAGGCACCTCTCAGAGCCTATCCGAAGATAGTCCTTATGCTTAGTTTAGGAAAATATTAGAAAAACTTTATTTTGTCATTCTGCTTAAAATGGTGATAAGAAAATTTTGTTATTACTTATTATTCAAAAGAAAATTTAAAGTATATCAAACATAACGCTACCGCGTACAAAGGAAGTAATGCAATTATCGCAAAATATACATGCATTTTAAGTATGAAAAGGATGACAGTATAATTTTATATAAAATTTTAAAATCTTGTAA
The DNA here is from genome assembly GCF_002878395.1 of Capsicum annuum. Taxonomy (NCBI): domain Eukaryota; kingdom Viridiplantae; phylum Streptophyta; class Magnoliopsida; order Solanales; family Solanaceae; genus Capsicum; species Capsicum annuum. The sequence continues at coordinate 94,956,517 of NC_061113.1, forward strand.
TTCTATAGGAGAAATTGGAGAGATATGTGGATTCAAATAGTTAACTATAATTATTTGTGGAGTAATTAAAGTATCTTATGGCATGAGAATTTATTTGTGAAACGTACTTTCAAAAGGGCAAAAAAATGAATGTTGGATTATGGATGTGTGAAGAATATGGATAAGTAATAGTGATAATAATAACAATTATGATGATAATAATAAAAGTAGTAATAACAATAATAATAATGAATTAAATTAATGACGATAGTTTCGATATGACAATAATAATAATAATAATAATAATATTAATAATAATAATTGTCAAAAATAGTAACAAAATAATTATTGTATGAAATGATATACCTTGTACGCGGTAGCGGATGAATATATATATACCTTATTTTCTTAAACCTGAAAACTGAAAATTTAAGCGTTTAAAAGATAAAATAGCGTAACAAATAAGTCAAAAAGCTGAATTTTACTAACTTATTTGTCGGCTAAGTTGACACTAAAATTCTATTTTTTATTTTTGTTATATTTTTAAGAAAAACGTGATGGTTTCTATGCTAATCTCATTTAAGAGTATTGATGGTAAGTTCTGAAAATGTACTTTATCCAGTAATAACCATGCGTTATTTGCGAAAATTAAAGTCACTCCTGCGAAGGAAATATGAATAATAAAGCAATCATAGGCTCACTAATCCAACAACTTCAACAATAAGAGTTAGTTATAAAAAAAAATCAACACAAATTAACCATAGTTAAGAAATACTAGACTCTATTTAGAGGCTTAATCTCTTAATTCTCGCGACTCCGAGGCTCTGCGATCCTAGTAGTGTTTGACCCGATGCTTGGGTCAAAAAAAAAAAGTTCCGTTGTGGAACCCCAACTTCCGAGTGTACATAAAAAAGAAAAGAAAAAGGATTAGTAATTAAATTTGGGTAAAATAAATGAACAACGGAACATAACTTGTAACCGAATGAGTCGAGCAACACATTAGGAAAATTAAGTAATACTAGATGAAATTAATTGAATGAAATAACGCCATATAGTTCAAGGACATCACCAAGGATGACTATAAATTAAAAATGCATGAGATTGACTTCAAAATCTGGGTAGCGAGGATCTGTTACTTGAACACGATTCTAACATTTTCTATACTATTTGAAGAATTGAATTTTTTTTTTTTACAAACTATAATTGAATGATCTTCTCTTCAAAATAATGACTTTAGGCATCAAAGTGGGGAGTGAGTGTTTAAGTACAAATTTAGCCAAAGCAGAAACGACAAGCAAGATAACCTTAACGCAAGTCGATCAAACCCCTTTAAACTTCAACATCTTCTTATAAAAGTGACGGAAATTTAACCTATAGAGTTTCAAATCTCAGACACAAAGCCTATCTATTTTTTTAAATCGGAATCTTATCCGCAACATGCATGGCAGTGAATGACTTATCATTATATTAATACACAATCTAATGTTAAGAGGTATAAAAATTCTATTGGGAGCTAATTTTCTCAAAAGAGGGAGCTGAAAAATAACCTTGAAGAATCTCGACAATGTCCTTTTACAATTCCAAATGGAAAAGTCAAATACAAATTTCAAAAGCAAATTTCAGTTTTAAACAAATCTATCATTCGAATAGGATAATTAAGTACCAAATTAGCTTAGCCAAACACAAAGCAAACTTAAAGAAATATGGAGACTAACCATTAGATTTAGTACATACTGATAAACACTTGATGGAAATCTTGAACACATTGACAATGTGGACCAAAATAAACATATATTGGATCAAATGTGGACACAAATCGGACTCTTCAAACTATAAAGAGTTGGTCGAGAGATGCTATATGTAAAACCAATATGGTTTTAATTAATTCTGCGTATTTACTTCCTAGCGTCCTATTTGCCATCTAAAAATACATCAACATGCAACATTCATATGGTAGCCAGGTTACATCAAAACCTAAAAGAAAAACATTTGTTTAAGGCTATGTATATTGCTATGAAACGATTTTGAAAGTTATAATTCTATCTCCTTTTCTTTACTTTCCTGCAAAGACGACGAAGATTAGGAGAAGAACAACCCCTAAATTAATGACACTATACATGACATAGATATATGTAAATTGCAACTATAATTCCTTTTCTTAGACCAAAGTTTCAATGGACCGAAATAATTCTAAAATTTAACCTGGTTCACTTTATGAATCGAAAGTACCAATAACCTAAACCAATCAAGTTATTTCAAAAATTCAAAAAATGAACAAAAAGTACAAATTTATAAAAAGTTTTAAGCAAAGAAAGGTATCTCCATTCTTCAGAAAATGTTGCTAGCCATTCTTTATTTACAGTAAAACTGACCCAAAGACATTCAAAGGAAAAAGCACCAGTACAGTAGCCAATAAAGTCATGAAGAATATGTGTGTTAGGGGGGTAGATGTCCCGTGGAATGATTCGAGATGCGCACAAGCTAGCCCGGATACCACGGTAAAAAATGATTAAGGTATAATAAATATACTTTCCCAGCGTTTTGTATATCTAGTCTATATCCTCTGTATACACGCATATACAGCTTAGCTTTTTTGTATCCGTATTGGGGACTTTGGTTGAGGCTCCGACACGACGAAGTTTGAATGTGAGGATAAATGGAGTACGAATTCATGTCTCATGCATCGAAGGAAAGATAAGAATTATCAATCAAATTTAAAGTGAATTAATGTATCTAAACATCAACGTTTATCATATATATATTTATTTATGACTCCGAAATAAAAACATAACTACTTATTACTCTCTAATACGCACAGCTTGCGATTAGATCCAGTAATCCATTGAACTCTAGTTATTGATTGCAGATTCTCCAATAGGATTCAGAAGTCCGAATTTAGCGTCATTGATCATTAATACAACGACAAGAAACTTTACCATATTAACTTCAATGGAGCATACATATGTTGGACATACACTAGTTGAATAGGCACAGACATATGCATACTAACTTGTTCTCAGTAACGAGATGAATGCAGAGAAACAACAACAAGGGGTGAGGATAAAAAAAATAATAGAGACAATAACCTGTTGAGAACAACTACTTTACGTCAAACAGGGGTATAATCCACATAAACCTATTCTAATAAAGCTACACAGATTCTCAGCCAAATTAAAACATATTTCATTATCTAATGCAATAAACATTATTCTTATATCATGGCAATGATATATTATGGCCCCTCTCTAATTACCCACTTAAGTATATCATGAAACATCAATGCTAATATTGCCATAAACATTATTGTTATAGAAGCAGTAAGGCAAGTATCATGAGGACCACAATAAGACAAAGTGCATCTGTGAAGTCAACCATGATAGCAATATATCAAACCCACGTTCACAAATTAGCATGAGTTATTATGGATATTCACAAGTTATATTATTGTGTATAAAGGACGACCAGTCAAGCATTTTAAGCAGGTAAGGTTGTAGAATCTTTTCATGTTCTACCTTCAAAAATTGAAAAGGCAACTCAATTTGAAAAACTTACCTGCAAGAACCCATTTTATTAATTAACAAACTCTAGATTTTGACCGGGATCACTTCTTTCTACTCGAAATTCTTTACACATCGCTAAACGATACCTTGAGCAAACCCTTTACACATCGCTAATACAATCCCTTGAGCAGACCGCACCGTATATCAACAAAGTACTAAGCAGTCAACATAACATCAATCACCTTATTAACAACTTATCTAGCTATTAACGAATAAATGTGAAGCGAAAAAGCAAAAAAATGTACATCCCACTAATCCGAATTTGCAGCAAGACACTTCTTCTATCATCAACAACTAATTTTACTACAACAATCAACTCCGATCTTCCAACACAACAAACCAAAATGAACACACACAACAACAACCTACCGAACTCAAACAGTAAAACAAAATGATATAAAAAAAGTATAACAAAAAGAGGAATTTTGCATCTTGTGTGGTGCAGCGAAATTGGGGCTTTGATGTCTAGGATTTTCTCGCGACGAAACCAACTCCGGGAACTCAACTTTAGGCCAAAAAAGAAGAAATAAAACCTATAATTTTCCAACTTTTCTTTACCAGAACCACCACTCCGAACTCTGTTTTTCTCTTTTTTTCTTATCTATTTTTTGATCTCTTTCCTTCTCTTAAGACTCACTCTTTAATGGGATCGATGTAATTCTTATCTGGATGCTGAATCATTGAAGATAGTGTCACCAAGGCATCGACGAACTCATTTTGAATTTGATTTGAATTCTCTTCGTAAACCTTTTGCTCAATTCCTTAACACATTGCACATAAGGAAGGATTTTGACATATTTGGTGGTCCATTCTCCTTGCACCTGATGGATCAATAAATTTGAATCTCCTATCACCAATAGCTCTTTAATGTCCATGTCTACTGCCATCCTAAGCCCGAGAATACAAGCATCATATTCTACCATATTATTCATGCAAGAAAACCTAATCTTCACCGATATTGGGTAGTGTTGACCTATTTCTAAAACTAGGACTGCTTCAATTCCGACTCCTTTGAAGTTCGCTGCTCCATCGAAAAACATCCCCCATCCATCATATGACTCTGAGATGTCTTCTCCTGCAAAAAACACCTTTTCATCAGGAAAGTAGGTCTTGAGTGGCCTGTAATCTTGATCTACTAGATTTTTTGCGAGGCGATTAGCTAAAGCTTGTCCTTTAACAGCCTTTTGTGTCACGTACACAATGTCAAACTCAATCAACAAGATCTGCCATTTTGCCAACTTTCTAGTAGGCATTGGCTTCTGAAATATGTACTTGAGTGGATCTATTCTCGAAATTAAGTATGTAGTATACGCGGACAGGTAATGCCTTAACTTTTGCGCAACCCAGGTCAATGTACAACAAGTCCGTTCCAACAATGTATACCTAGCTTCGTACGGTGTGAACTTTTTACTAAGGTAGTAAATGGCTAGCTCTTTTCTCCCTGTATTATCGTGCTGCCCTAACACACATCCAAATGCATTATCCATAACAGATAAATATAGCAGTAATGGCTTTCCTGGTTCTGGTGGAACCAATACTGGTGGGTTAGACAAATACTCTTTAATTTTGTCAAAAGCCTTCAAACATTCTTCAGTCCATCCGGTGGCGGCATCCTTCTTCAATAACTTGAATATTGGTTCACAAATGATCGTGGATTGGGATATGATTCGACTGATGTAATTGAGTCTTTCTAAGAAACTCATTACATCCTTCTTGGTCTTGGGAGGTGGTAAATCTTGGATTGCCTTTATCTTGGATGGATCCAACTCTATAACCCTCCTACTAATGATGAATCCTAATAACTTTCCTGCGAGGACTCCGAAGATGCATTTAGCTGGATTCAACTTTAGGTCGTACCTTCGCAGCCTTTCAAAGAACTTTCGTAAATCATCCAAATGGTTTGAACTCTTTTTAGATTTGATGACGACATCATCCACGTATACTTTGATTTCTTTGTGAATTATATCGTGGAAAAGAGTGGTCATGGCCCTCATATAAGTTGCACCGGCATTCTTGAGTCCAAACGGCATTACCCTATAGCAGCATACTCCTCATGGTATGATGAAGGCTATTTTTTCTGCATCATTCTCATCCATTAAAATTTGATGATATCCCGCAAAACAATCAACAAACGACTGCAACTCATGTTTTGCGTAATTATCAATGAGAATGTGAATATTTAGGAGAGGGAAATTATTTTTTGGACTAGCCTTATTGAGATCCCGATAATCTACACATATTCTTACCTTTCCATTGTTCTTTGGTACGGGCACGATGTTGGCTAGCCAGGTGGGATAAGTTGTGACCCTCACGACGTTGGCTTCTATCTTCTTGGTGACCTCCTCCTTGATTCTCAAACTCAAATCGGGATTGAATTTCCTCGTCTTTTGCTTCACCGGTGGACACACAAGGTTAGTCGGTAGACGATGCGAGACGATATCGGTGCTTAACCAGGCATGTCATCTTAAGACCAAGCAAATACATCGATGTATTTCTTAAGCAGACTTATCAATTCCTGATTTTTTTTATCCTCCAAGTGTATGCTGACTTATGTTTCCTTTGTTGTCTTTTCATCACCCAAATTGACGACTTGAGTTTCATCCATATTAGGCTTCTTCTGACTTTTGAGTTGTTCGATCTCTTGTGGCAAGTTTTCAAGCATCATGCTCTCATTATACTCCTCGTAATATTGTGCATCACTTCTATTTTGCTCAACGGATTCGTTACATGTCATAATCGTGGAACAAGGATTTTTATTAATATTTGCGCAAGACTCCTGACAGAATAGGGATGGGACAATGGTCCAATTCTGCAGGACTTCTCCTGGTTCAACATTACGGATGGTAAGCTTCTTGAAATCTATCTCTGATCCATCTTCGATCACAGCCACAAATAAATTCCCTATTCTTTCAATGATATCTTCATCGACTGCTTGATCTGAAACTGGGACGGGTTGGTATGAACATTGTCATTCTAAATCCTTCCTTGCAGGCTACTCCAGAAATAGGCTCATATCGAAGCCCTGCAGTACCCTTCTACTGCTTTAACTAGATTGGATCGACTATACCATCGGCTCTGGGTCCTTATCCTATCTTGGGCTAATACCCATATTTTAATATCTTTGACACAACTATTTTTTCAGCATTCGACATTTTTGCTTCAGCTGGCATTACTTTCTCATTGATATTTGCTGCTTGCATGATCTCCAGAGTATGGAAAGTGGCTCCATCTAACTCCTTGGTGACTGTGACTAAATTGACAGAATAAATGGGATGATTGAGTTCTCCATGAATGGTAACTTCTGTGCGACCCCATTCAAACTTCATGCACTGATGGAGAGTGGAAGGAATGGCTCTTTCCATATGGACCCACAGCCTCCCCAACAATAAGTTATAGCTAGATGACACATCCATAACCTGAAATAGGACAGGAAACTCTGTTGGTCTTATCTGCAATGTTAATTAAATTTCCCCGATGACACTCCTTTGCGACCCATCAAAAGCTCTAACCTTCACTTGACTCTCCCTTATATCTTCTATATTCATACCCAAATCCCTCAGCGTGGAGAATGGACAGATATTACAACCCGAACCCCCATCGATCAAGACCCTATTCATAATCTTGTCATGATATCTGATCGTAATATGGAGCGCTTTGTTGTGTGCGGCCCCTTCTGATGGTAACTCATCGTCATGAAAAGAGACCTTATTTGCTTCTACCACTCGCCCAATTGCTGCGGCCAAAGTCTCGTTAGTTGTCTCCTTTGGTATGCTAATCCCAGATAAAACTTCCATCAAAGCACTTCTATGGTCTTCAGAACTCATAAGCAAAGACATGACGGATATGTGGGCTGGTGTCTTCTTGAGCCGATCCTCAACTGAATAGTCTTTGGACTGCATCTTCTTCCAAAACTCTGCAGCTTCAGCATCTGTGATATTTCTCCTTGGATTTTGATCTTTCTCGAGAACTCCACGATTTGGTTCTTCTAGTGCATAACATCTCCCCGACCTGGTCATCCCTTGAGCCGCAACAACATCTATTATTTTGCCCTTGGCTTTAGGTTGATAGTCCCATGGGACTGCCTTGGTGTCATAATCGGTCCTCCCAATGGCTGATGTGGTCACTATGACTCTTGGTAGGTAAGTCTAAACAGTTATAGGCTCCCTTAACTAAACTGTGATAAATGGCTGTGATGGGGATGCAGTGGCGATTTCTTCTGAGTTCCATGTGGGCATAATAGTTTCTTCCAAATCATACTCCTCCTCTAGAGTAATCATGTTGACTTCCTGATTTCCATGATTTAGCAAGGGGTTATTGTTCACATTAGGAGCTGCGGCGGTGCATTTGATGATACCCCTTCTTATCAGAGACTCAATTTGATTCTTCAAGCTGTAACAGTCTTCCATGTCATGCCCTTGGACTCCTGAGTGATAGGCGCACCGCTTGCTACCATCAAAGTTTCAAGATGTTGGGTCAGGTGCCTTTTTCTCAATTGGATGTAATAAATCGGCAGCCCTCTCAATCTTTCAAACAACTGGGTTAAAGGTTCTGCAATCGGTATGTAAGTGCGGGTATTTCTGGCTTCAAAGTTTGGACGTGGTTTGGGTGCATATGCTGGTCTATTTTGGTGAGCTGGAGCTTGGACAGGGGCTTATGGTCTTGGTGGATTTTGGTATGCTGGAGCTTGAGTTGGATTATAATGCGGCTGAGTATTGTACACTGGGACGTGTGCAATAATTTGGGGGTTGTTAGGGTAATGGTGGGAAGAATTTCCAGGTCGGTAGTATGATGTGATGGCTGAAATATCTTCCTTATTTTTCTTGTTACCATTAATGGAACCAGTCTGCATGGCCCTGCTTGCAGTTTGCAACGCAGCCATCGATTGGATCTTCCCCGACTTGATGTCTTCTTCTATGAAATCTCCCATTCTGACCAATTCCGCGAACTTTTAGCCCATCATCGACATCATCTTGTCAAAGTAAACACCCTTTTGTTCTCGGATAAAATATTTGGACAGCTCACTTTCATCTAGCGGAGGCTGGATCCTTGCAGCCTCGGTCCTCCAGCGCCATGCATATTCTTAAAATGATTCGGACGGCTTCTTCTGTATGTTAGCCAATGACAACCTGTCTGGGGCAATCTCAGTGTTGAGTCTGAAGAGACTTATGAAATCCTCCGTCATTTCCTGCCAGTCACGCCATTTACGAGGGTCTTGTCGGGTGTACCAAGTCAAAGCTTCTCCCAACAAACTCCGAATGAACAACTTCATTCTCAACTTCTTGTTCCTTCCTACCCCGACCAACTTGTCGCAGTAAGCCCTCAGGTGTGCATGCGGGTCACCTTTTCTGTCAAACACAGCAAACTTTGGTGGGTTGTACCCAACTGGCATGTCAATTTCTGGATGAATGCATAAGTCATCGTAGTCTAAACTTTCAGTCCCTCTGGTGACTTGCATATTTCTGAACGCTCTATTTAGACTCTCAAGATGGGCTACTATCGACCTTTCTTCACTTGATTAGATATCTTTTCCTAACCCCACATACCGATTAGCCTCATATGGAACCTTAAAAGTCACAGATGTTGCGAAGGCAGGAGCTTCGGTAGCGTATACAGGGGGCACAGGTATCTCACAAGTGATATGTGCTTCGGGTATGTGCTGCATCTCTGGATAGATCGAAACAGTAAATTTTTAAGTAGGAAATAGATTCCAGGCATTGTTCCGACAGTGGGTTGGAAAACGGGTGGTGCTTGAGCATGCGACAGGTTCGTTGGATTAGCTAGGGCAATCAGGGGTAATCCAACATCTGGACCCTAGAGCTGAGCGGGAAAGCTAGCCATGGTAAGCTTAGTCAAGTCTCGCATTTGACATAGTTCTTCCTTTAACACTTTGATCTCTTGCGCCATACTAGCCATTTACTCATCATTTTGCATTTCCGATAGCTTTTGTGAGCTTTCGACTTTATCTACAGATATCATCGCGGCCTTGTCATTGTTGGTCATTTTGTTTTTAGATCGGAGGTTTTACTGAGATTCCGCCAGTTTTCCAATTGACACAAATCAACTTTTTTGTTGTTTGGGGGATTAAATAAAAGAAAAAGAAAAAGGAAACTATGTTAGTTTAGGCAATAACGTAAATATAACAAGTAAGTAGCACATATATACACCAATTTGGTGACATTCAAATACGTCTAATATCGAGCCTCTTTTCGCCAGAGGTATGCCTACGCTGGAAACACAATTAATTGATCCAAAGCTTTAAATTGTAATTAAATTCAGGATAAAGGGATTTTGATTAATGAAAAAGGCAAGGTGTGAAGTCACAGGTTACAAAGAAAAGTTTTGAACTAAAGATTACATCATGGTAGCCTATGACAATATCGATAGAGGTCATGCAAGACCCTTTTTAGGGAAAATAAAAATGAAAGACAAAAGTACAGATAGGTCGTACAAGATCCTCCAGAATCTAGAACAACAATATAGATCCTAAGGCCAACTGGGGGGATTATCATCATCATCGAGGTCATAATAAGGCCCAGGGTGATACTCTGGGGATCCGTGATGATAGGCGAAATTACGCGCCTATATCAATATATTTTGCCCATATTTTAGCCTAGTTTCGAGAACTAATTATCTATTTCGTACACTTTTAGTCCTTTTTCCTGTAAATGAGCTAACAAATGTGATTAGGAAAGTTTCAGGTATAAATGATGCAAAATACAGCAATTTATGGCTTACTTGACGCAAAAGAAAGCTCACAAACGAGATGGAAAGGAGCTGGACGCATAAAGGACTAAATCTGCTGCATGGAAAATCTGTCCCGGGCTAAAACAGCATTTCTGAAGACTTTGGGACTTACAGACACAAAGCTGGATTTTTGCCATAATACATTAACCTAGTGCAATTAGGTTATGTGTTTCATCATTCTATTTGGATTATAATTTTGTAACCTTACCCTAGTACAATTGGGTCAAGGATTTCATTAGTATATTAGGATTTGGTTATTTATTTTATTAGTTTAGTAGGAGTAGGATAGGAGTATTATAAATACCCTATCATGTTAGAGATTTTAAAAGAGGAGGGGAGGAGACATTCTGACAATTCATTCATCTCCTTACAATTAAGACATCTTCCTACAACCCATTCTCAATTCTTCATTCTTCTACTCTTAAATTCCACAACAAGAGAATCGTTACTTGCTACGGAATCACTAAAACCACACGCCAAACACCTACTATTCACGCCATCCACCATGCAAAACGTGATATCCTTCGCATTCATGGGTAACTAAATCTCTTAGTTGGGGTTATGGAAGCCGAATGAGTTACTATCTATAGCTATGAGTTTGTGAGTTCAAGACAAGTATATTGCTTATATCATTATTCTCTTCATCTTAAATCTACATTCTTTGCGGTTCAAACACAAGAACACGCCATTCTAACATCTAACCTGTTCGAGAGAAAGGTTATTTGTCTAGAAAAGAAGACGCATAGACCAACGCCAGTCTAACATCTGACTTGTTCGAGAGAAAAGTTATTTGTCTGGAAAAGAGATAATGTCAAGGTAGTAGGACACCCTTTCCTATTAAAAAGCTAGTGCCGTACCTGGACTAACTTCTTGGAGAATTCGTACCGTTAGTCACGCTTTAAGCTCGAGAGAGTTAAAGTGAAATAGTCCTTGTTTAGGTCGAGAGACGCTTGGATTTACCATCGACTACAATTCTCTATAAGCAATTACATGTCAAGACTCTACACACTCATAGCCAATAGAGACGTATACCTCAGAAGGTGGACATAACCCCAACGCCTCAATTCTCATTGTTTACAACACACGTGACAATCTCTCTTTATTTTGCTATTTTCAGTTCTTACATTCTTGTTTTGGTTACATACTACAATCCCCCCTTTCCTACGAGACTTGCACTAAAAGTCTAGTAATTTCTCTTGCTTGTTGGCCAAGCTATTCTCTGTGGGATCGATACCCAACCCAGGTTGGGTTCTATATTTGCTAACGACCGCTTTACACTCCCACGAGAGCTGTAGATTGAGCGTTATCAATCCGTCTAACTGCTGCCCTTAGAAGTCTTCATCTGCTCCGCCGAAGTATATAGGTCCATACTCTTCTTCCTCCGGATCTTCCTCCATCTTCTCTGTCAGCTCCCCATCCTGCTCTTCCATTGGTTCCTCCTCCAGGTCCTCCTCGGGATCCTCCTCTGGGTTCTTTTCAGGATCTTCCTCTATCTCCTTGGGATCTTCCTCAGGATCTTCTTCCAGCTCTTCCTCGAGTTTATCATCAACAGCGGGGATGAGGTTATCCATCGAACCAGGAATCACCTGCTCGTACATGGATGTGGTTACAGGACTGAGATGAAGGAGCTGGTCTCGAATCTGGTCTGTTCTATGAATGTCGGCGAGCCCTTGGAGAGACTTAAGACTTGGTTGAGCTATAATTCCTTCCAACCTATACCAGGTGTAGTACTTGGGAGTGCAGTATGGGTTATCTCCCATGCCCAAACTTAAGATCTGTCCCCAGCCATGGATTAGGTTGCCAAGCCTCTCTACAGGGATTCTTCCCTCATAATTGATCTCTGACAATGCCATGTTTAACCATAGAGGGACATTCTGAATTAGGCCAAATTGTCTTAGAACCCTCAAAGGTGCTTATGACTGGATTCCCTCCAACCCAATCAACTCAAGAAAGTAAGTGTAATGCCTTCTCAGCATTACTCGACCACTAACCCATGGTAGCCTCCACTGTATAAGGTTACCAATGAGATGGATTAGGAAGTCACGCCACTGTTCCTCATTGACTGGCATCTCCCACATGGCCACACTAAGTCTGTGGCTGCAAATCTAGTAAAGGCCAGCCTCTCCAACACCATTCCTACGATAAAAGTGCTCTAATGCCCAGACTTGGAGCACTAGGTTGCAGCCTCTGAAAAAATCGTCCCCCTGGAGCATGCGGATAAAGACCAAAAGACTTTCGCTAGAATTATTGGAACGATCGTGGTCCTGATTGGTCCCCTACACATGAATAAGACCATGGGGAGTATGTGAATACTGATTCGGTTCCCTCTCATTGGGAACACTATAATACCGAGAAAAGCCATCATAAACACAATGGCTTATGCCTCTCCCAGTCGATCCTGGTCAAGGAGAACTCCTCTCGAAAGCGATCATAACTTTCTCTTCTACCGAACCTCTCGAAGAGATAAACCAGGCTTACCCAGCCTACCTCAACCATTCTAAAGCTTGCACCAACTTTCAACCCTATGTCGCAAAGAAAATAACTACCTGCAGTAAGACGGGGGGCCAAAGGTACCCCTCCTGTCAACGGCAAATTAGCCATTTAGCTGACCTCTTCTAAGGTGGGCGTGATCTCGAAGTCCCTGAATCTGAAATTAAACGTAGTCGGGTCTCAGAACTCGACTAGGAATCGAATCAGCAGCCTATCTACCCTTATCTCCATTAGATCCGTCAGAGACCCCAAATGTGCAAATACCTCTCCTCCATGCGCCACTCGGATGTTTTCCCACCAGTGTCTTAGGATATGGGGAATGTCAGTCAGCATATGGATGTTGGCGAGATTCAGGTTGATTTCTATCTATACAAAGAAAAGGGTATGGTAAGTTCAATGTCCCAAATTTATTACGTTTTTAATGTTTGGATCAATTAATCATTCCACATATACTGTCATTGGGTTCGTGGAGGACCCATTGAAGCAAAGGGTGGTTTCCTAATCGTGGAACGATACCCTGGACCGTTCCACCTAAGGTGTATGTAATATGACCTATCAATAGAGTAAGATCTTTTTCTCCTAAATGTTCAAGAGTGGGACTGAATAGCTGCGAGAAGGTGCAATAACCTAACTGCACCAACTCAGAAACTAAGGAATCCGAAGAGGTTTCGGAGGAGTGCAGGTACATCCCTCGCATTTTCAGTGTGTGAATTGTGTACGACCAAGACTCGATAGGAAAATGCAAGTGATAAAGCGGTAACAAGTAGTGTTATACAAACAAATAAGGAACGCAAGTTTGGATTTGGCTTGCGTCCTTTCGCACAGAGCATGATATAATGATACATAAAGCACATAACATAATAAAGAATAAAAATCCTAAACTAAGCATGTTAAGGTTACAACCTAAGTTGATAGATCCCCAGCAGAGTCGTCATTCTGTCGAGCCCTATTTCGAATCGGTCGAAACAACACGCGACGTATGGTGGCGTTCAGTAACTCTTGGGTTTGAAAATTATTTTTTAGAGTCGCCACCTAACTTTTTAGGAAAATTAAGAAAAAAACATTTTTTGTTATAAAAACTCTGTTTTAGTCTATCGAAAACATTTTGAGATTCTGAGTAAGGATTTTGGTTACTCGAGAGGAAGGTGTTAGGCACCTCTCAGAGCCTATCCAAAGATAGTCCTTATGCTTAGTTTAGGAAAATATTAGGAAAACTTTATTTTGTCATTCTGCTTAAAATGGTGATAAGAAAATTTTGTTATTACTTATTATTCAAAAGAAAATTTAAAGTATATCAAACATAACGCGACCACGTACAAAGGAAGTAATGCAATTATCGCAAAATATACATGCATTTTAAGTATGAAAAGGATGACAGTATAATTTTATATATTATAAAATTTTAAAATCTTGTAATTCTATAGGAGAAATTGGAGAGATATGTGGATTTAAATAGTTAACTATAATTATTTATGGAGTAATTAAAGTATCTTATGGCATGAGAATTTATTTGTGAAACGTACTTTCAAAAGGGCAAAAAAATGAATGTTAGATTATGGATGTGTGAAAAATATGGATAAGTAATAGGGATAGTAATAACAATTATGATGATAGTAATAACAATAATAATAACAACAATAATAATGATAATAATGAATTAAAATAATGACGATAGTTTCGATATGACAATAATAATAATAATAATAATAAAATAATAATAATAATATTAATAATAATAATAATATTAATAATAATAATTGTCAAAAATAGTAACAAAATAATTATTGTATGAAATGATATACCTTGTACGCGGTAGCGAATAAATATATATATACCTTATTTTCTTAAACCTAAAAACTGAAAATTTAATTGTTGAAAAGATAAAATAGCGTAACAAATAAGTTAAAATTAGCGGGTGACTCCTTTTCAAAAAGCTGAATTTTACTAACTTATTTGTCGGCTAAGTTGACACTAAAATTCCATTTTTTATTTTTGTTATATTTTTATGAAAAATGTGATGGTTGCTATGCTAATCTCATTTAAGAGTATTGATGGTAAGTTCTAAAAATGTACTTTATCCAGTAATAACCATGCGTTATTTGCGAAAATTAAAGTCACTCCTGCGAAGGAAATATGAATAATAAAGCAATCGTAGGCTCAATAATCCAACAACTTCAACAATAAGAGTTAGTTATAAAAAAAAATCAACACAAATTAACCATCGGTAAGAAATACTAGACTCTATTTAGAGGCTTAATCTCTTAATTTTCGCGACTCCGAGTCTCTGCAATCCTAGTAGTGTTTGACCCGATGCTTGGGTCAAAAAAAAATAAGTTCTGTTGTGGAACCCCAACTCCTGAGTGTACATAAAAAAGAAAAGAAAAAGGATTAGTAATTAAATTTGGATAAAATAAATGAACAACGAAACATAACTTGTAACCGAATGAGTCGAGCAACACATTAGGAAAATTAAGTAATACTAGATGAAATTAAGGGAATGAAATAACACCATATAGTTCAAGGACATCACCAAGGATGACTATAAATTAAAAATGCATGAGATTGACTTCAAAATCTGGGTAGCGAGGATCAGTTACTTGAACACGATTCTAACATTTTCTATACTATTCGAAGAATTGAATTTTTTTTTTGACAAACTAGAAATTGATCGATCTTCTCTTTAAAATAATGATTTTAGGCATCAAAGTGGGGAGTGAGTGTTTAAGCGCAACTTTAGCCAAAGCAGAAACGACAAGCAAGATAACTTTAACGCAAGTCGATCAAACCCCATTGAACTTCAACATCTTCTTATAAAAGTGACGGAAATTTAACCTATAGAGTTTCAAATCTCGGACACAAAGCCTATCTATTTTTTTAAATCGGAATCTTATCCGCAACATGCATGGTAGTGAATGACTTATCATTATATTAATACACAATCTAATGTTAAGAGGTATAAAAATGCTATTGGGAGCTAATTTTCTCAAAAGAGGGAGCTGAAAAATAACCTTGAAGAATCTCGACAATGTCCTTTTACAATTCCAAATAGGAAAGTCAAATACAAATTTCAAAAGCAAATTTCAGTTTTAAACAAATCTATCATTCGAATAGGAGAATTAAGTACCAAATTAGCTTAGCCAAACACAAAGCAAACTTAAAGAAATATGGAGACTAGCCATTAGATTTAGTACAGACTGATAAACACTTGATGGAAATTTTGAATACATTGACAAGGTGGACCAATATAAACATATATTGGATCAAATGTGGACACAAATCGATCTCTTCTAACTATAAAGAGTTGGTCGAGAGATGCTATTTGTAAAACCAGTATGGTTTTAATTAATTCTGCATATCTACTTCCTAGCGTACTATTTGCCATCTAAAAATACATCAACATGCAACATTCATATGGTAGCCAGGTTACATCAAAAGCTAAAAGAAAAACATTTGTTTAAGGCTATGTATATTGCTATGAAACTATTTTGAAAGTTAGAATTCTATCTCTTTTTCTTTACTTTCCCGCAAAGACGACGAAGATTAGGAGAAGAACAACCCCTAAATTAATGACACTATACATGACTTAGATATACGTAAATTGCAACTATCATTCACTATCACTCCTTTTCTTAGACCAAAGTTTCAATGGACCGAAACAATTCTAAAATTTAACCTGGTTCACTTTATGAATCGAAAGTACCAATAACCTAAACCAATCAAGTTATTTTGAAAAGTCAAAAAATGAACAAAAAGTACAAATTTATAAAAAGTTTTAAGCAAAGAAAGGTATCTCCATTCTTCAGAAAATGCTGCTAGTCATTCCTTATTTACAGTAAAACTGACCCAAAGACATTCAAAGGAAAAAGCACCGGCACAGTAGCCAATAAAGTCATGAATAATGTGTGTTTTATGGGGGTATATGTCCCGTGGAATGATTCGAGATGGACACAAGCTATCCCGGACACCACGGTAAAAAATGATTAAGGTATAATGAATATACTTTCCCAGCGTTTTGTATATCTGGTGTATATCCACTGTATACACGCATATACAACTTAGCTTTTTTGTATCCGTTTTGGGGACTTTGTTTGAGGCTCGGACACGACGAAGTTTGAATGCGAGGATAAATGGAGTACGAATTCATGTCTCATGCATCGAGGGAAAGATAAGACTTAGCAATCAAATTTAAAGTGAATTAATATATCTAAACATCAACGTTTATCATATATATTTATTTTTGACTCCGAAATAAAAACATAACTACTTATTACTCTCTAATACGAACAGCTTGCGATTAGATCCAGTAATCCATTGAACTCTAGTTATTGATTACAGATTCTCCAATGGGATTCAGAAGTCCGAATTTAACGTCATTGGTCATTAATACAACGACAAGAAACTTTACCATATTAACTTCAATGGAGCATACATATGTTGGACATACACTAGTTGAATAGGCACAGACATATGCATACTAACTTGTTCTCAGTAACAAGATGAATGCAGAGAAACAATAACAAGGGGTGAGGATAAAAAAAAATAAGAGAGACAATAACCTGTTGAGAACAACTACTCTACGTCAAACAGGGGTATAATCCACATAAACCTATTCTAATAAAGCTTCGAGAGCTTTTCCATCGATGTCTTTGGTATAAAAGAGATTAGGCACACAGATTCTCAGCCAAATTAAAACATATTTCATTATCTAATGCAATAAACATTATTCTTATATCATGGCAATGATATATTATTACCCCTCTCTAATTACCTACTTAAGTATATTATGAAACATCAATGCTAATAGTGCCATAAACATTACTGTTATAGAAGCAGTAAGGCAAGTATCATGAGGACCACAATAAGACAAAGTGCATCTGCGAAGTCAACCATGACAGCAATATACTAGACCCACATTCACAAATTAGCATGAGTTATTATGGATATTCACAAGTTATATTATTGTGTATAAAGGACGACCAGTCAAGCATTTAAGCAGGTAAGGTTGTAGAATCTTTTCATGTTCTACCTTCAAAAAATTGAAAAGGCAACTCAATTTGAAAAACTTACCTGCAGGAACCCATTTTATTAATTAAGAAACTCTAGATTTTGACCAGGATCACTTCTTTCTACTCAAAATTCTTTACACATCGCTAATACGATCCCTTGAGCAGACCGCGTCGTACATCAACAAAGTACTAAGCAGTCAACAAAACATCAATCACCTTATTAACAACTTATCTAGCTATTAATGAATAAATGTGAAGCAAAAAAGCAAAAAAATGTACATCCTCACTAATCCAAATTTGCAGCAAGACACTCCTTCTAACATCAACAACCAATTTTACCACAACAATCAACTCTAATCATCCAAAACAACAAACCAAAATGAACACACACAACAACAACCTACCAAACTCAAACAGTAAAACAAAACGATATAAAAAAAAGTGAAATGACAAGAGGAATTTCGCACCTTGTGTGGTGTAGCGAAACTAGGGCTTTGATGTCTAGGAATTTATCACGATAAAACCAACTCCGTGAACTCAACTTTAGGCCGAAAAAGAAGAAATAGAACTTGTAATTTTCCAATTTTCCTTTACCAGAACCACCACTCCGAATTCTATTTTTCTCTTTTTTTTCTTATCTGTTTTTCGATCTCTTTCCCTTCTCTTAAGACTCACTCTTTTTTTTACTGATCTTCAACTTCAATCTTTGGCTTTTGAACCATATTTGCATCGGTATTTATACCCAAAATCCGGACGTAAAATACTGGATTTAAACGTAAGAAAAGAGTTCCAACGGGCGAAACTCCCTATGAAGAAAATCCTCATTCGAAAACCAAACTTCACAGCCTTTAGACCTCCATTTTGGTGATTTCCGGACTTCAAGATGCGGATTTGAAATCGAAAATAAGCTGTTGCACCATTTGGAGACTGTCCTCGCCTACTTCTTTTGATTTCATGGGTTGAACGGTGTACAATTGGGAGATTTTTGGCAGTAAAGTTGAGCGGCAGCAGGCTATAAAGATTTAGGGTTCTCATGGTTTAGGGGTGGAGGAGATAGGTAGAGAAGAGAAGAGAGAAGGGAGGGCCGTTTGGTCGCTGCTTTAGGAAAGATGATGGGGAGGTATCAATGCTCCCTTGTGTGGAACAGCTGGGCGCATTTAATTCTTGAGAAGGGGACAGACGTGTATTTGTTGACCCAATTGTGATCCGTCCAATCTTTTAATCGGACAGTTCTGAAATAATAATAACAATAAAAATGGTAAATAAGAGAATATGTATATATACTGATAAATGTATACACATGAGTCGTTAATAAAAGAAAAGACCATTTTTTTGGACCCGTTCAATTTTGATCGGACAAGTCGAATTCAAATATATATATATATATATATATATATATAAACATTTGAAAATTCGGGACTCTCAAATTGGAAAGAAGAATTAACAGACTGGATTAATTTGCGCTAGTCGTGTGATTTTGGACTGATTTGATCTGTTCGATCTTTTGATCGGACGATCTTAAAATATTACCCTTTTAAAATAATAAAAATAGATGAAAAGCCAATTTTTAAAACAACTATTTTTCATCCGTTCGATATCTGATCGGACGATTTGAATTTCAAAAATATATATATAAGGGCAAATTATAATATATATATATATATATATATATGTATGTATGTATGTATGTATATATATAAATATATCAACATTTGAAAATTTGAGATCCCTCAGATTCAAAATAAATCGACAGATCGGGTTAAATTATATTCGTTAAGGAGGAATGACAAAGCGGGCATAGAAATTATACTGACTGGGGTTGATATTCAGGATCTTGGCTGAATTTCATAAAATAGGAGTTGGGTTCAGGTAAAATAAAATAACATAAAAAAGTTGGATTATTGTTAGTCCAAATACTCTTTTTCTATTAAATTTATCGATGCTCCCTGAAATTCTGAAAATTATTCAAAACTATTATTAGTTTAACGTATATAAATTGCAGACATAATTTGTACAGACATCCGACTTAATATTTTATGATTTTTCTATTAATAAAATACGTATATATGTATATATGTGTGTGTGAAAATAAGGATATAATAAAATACATAAAAAATAAAAATATATGTACATTTTGTAAAAGATATATTTTATGTAGTAAAAATATATACATATAAGGTCATAATACTCCTAAAAAATACAGTTAGAAAGAATGCGGATGCGACTATCAAAAGAAATATATTTGCGATTTTGATGTCAAAAAATATTTAAATATATTCAATTAAAATAATTTTATAAATGAAAGTAAATTCCCTTTTTATTAAAACTTGTAGAAATAGAAACAGAAATACCAAATCTTATTTTTAGTTAATTTTTTTTTAGGGACAAGAAGCATAGGAAAAGTAATTAAAGGAAAGAGGGCGAGTCAAAATTGGGTGTCAACACATATGACAACCCACTATGATGTGACAACATTCCTTCCAAAGATAGAAATCTCTTCTTGGAAGATAAGAGTACTCTTAAGGGTAAGTAATATGTAATCTTGGAAAGTAATAATCAAATTGGGTTATGATAGCTTGGATTTGCTTGGATATTTGAGAAACCCAATTATCGATTGTTCCTATGAAGATGGTTTGGTTGTGATCTTTTGTACGACACTCCACCCTTGTCTAATACTTCTGAGGATGAATTGTTTGTTTCTTGTGAAGACCTAAGTAATAAACCCTTTGATGTTGATGGTGGTAAGTGTAACATCCCGCATTTTTGGGCTAGACTTTGAACTGTTGTTCCTACGTGTGTAAGCTCTAATCCTATGATTTGTTGTGAATATATATGTCATGATATTTATCCTAGTGTGTAAAGTGCTTAGGAGGTGAAAAATGTTCACAGAAATCACTTATAGCAAAGTTGAGCTAAGAGCCTTTAATTCGGCCAAGTTTTGGTATTTGATTCTACAAGGGTCGACTTTGAACGTGTATAACTTTTTATATAAGTGAAATTTTCAACTCAAGACCCACCAAATGATAGATAATTGAGTTATCTTTCTAACTATACCAATTTCGCCTTCATCCAATACTCGATCAAAAAGTTATGGCCTTTTTTATAAGAGGCAGTAAGGGTCAACAATTTAGCTGTAGCGCGCCGGTCTCTCCCCGAGATAAGGGGCACGATATTTCACTCTCTCAAAATGATAAGGGATGCGACGTGGAGCTTATTACCTCTCTGTTTCATCTTTTTAAGGGTCAAGGGGCACGTTGGTCCTTTCCCCTCAGCCCTAAACGTCCGAGGCGCGAATTAAAACACTCAAAAGGGCATTATTTGCTCATCTTCTTTAAATCAACTCATGTAAAAACCCTCCCTTTTTCAGGAACAATAATTCAAGCTTCTTCTCTTAAGAACACAGGATTTAAGTTTTGAATTCAAGATTTCTTCAAGAATCCAAGAGTTCAAGCTTCCAAGTTCAAGAAATCTTCAAGAAATATCAAGAATAGGGTTTCTTTCACAAGTTCATCATTCAAGTCCCAAGATCCAAGCTTTCTTCACAAGTCAAGAAACTTAATGTATGTGGGGTTTATGAACAAGTACATTCTTCCATCCTTGTGTCCAAAACTTGTTTAAAAGTGCAAGTTATATGATTTTCAATTAGGATTCATATGCAAGTTATCTTGTTTTGAGATTATGAAATTACTATATGATTGGATTATTAAAGTGCATACAAGATCACATCTATTTATGTTTTGACTTAAAGATTCTCTATTATGATTTGAATATCATGAGTTTGATTTGAAACATTGATTAAAGATTTTTGATTGAGTTTTAAGCATGATATCGTATTACAATTTATATGAAAGAAAGTATAAGATTCAACGCAGAAGTTTTGAGCACTAAGTTTACAAGAAAAGTTTGAATCTTTTGATTCCAAAATAAGGCTTTAAATCCACAATTGTTTATCATTCTTATGATACAAAGTAAAGATTGATATTTTGATCTTAAGATAAGATATGGAATCTATATTTGTTTATCCTGATTATGATTTAAAGAAAGAGAAGCATAACTAATTTTCATTCTATAAATCCTTATGCTATTTTTAATATAAATTTCCTAAAGTATGAGCATATAAGTAATATGGGAGTAGTATTTAGCACCGAGTTGGGTGTGAGTCTGAGTTCACATACCCCAGAACTACGTGCCTCGTAGGTTTAAGTTCCAATATGGGTTAAGTATAATGATCACTAAGTTAAGGTTTTATTCTGATAGCAAGGGTAGAATAGCTCTCCCCAACATGCGTAAGACTTTGGACTCCATGATAGCTCACATGGTTTATGTCGGTTAGAAGAATCTCCCAAAAGAAAGAATAAAAAGTAAAGCTTTTAGAAACTGTGTGGTGGCCCACAAAGTTTATTCAGTACGCTTTATTATTCATGGTTTATGATCTTTCATCTTTCAGTTTTATTCACGCTCAAGGTGAGTAACTTACATTTAGCATGCATTATTTGAAAGTCTATAAATACATTAAGTTATTATTTTACTTCTGCATTCACCCCCATATACTCAGTACATTTTATAAATACTGACCCATATATATGTTTATGTGCTACATTGTCTCATAATGTAGGTGCCAGTTGTCGCACACATCATAATCAGACAGCTTGCAGCTTTCAGTCTGCAGGTGATGAGTTCTTCTAATTTGAGGACTCGAGTCAACTATAGTTCTAGTAGCATTTTTATTCAGTCATATTGATTAGGGATAGCTGGAGGTCATGTCTCGGCTACCTATAGTCAGTATTAGTAGAGGCTTCATAGATGGTCATTCAGAGTTGATGTATTTACTTTCAGTTTTCTGTATTTACTTTCAGTTTTCTTTTTTATAACTAAAGTATAAATGTTTTTAACAGTTTTGTATAGAACATATTCAGCTAAAGACATTTCTTCTACTTATTACTTTAAGTTTTATGTATTTTAAATCAATAGCTCAAGCATCATTTCAATACATGGGTTAGATTGGGATAACTTGTGGTCCTAAGCACTGTGTGACGTCCGGGGGTAGTCTCATGGCATTACAGTAAGTGTCTACTTAAGGATTCTTCCAATGAGAGAGAAAGTATCCATTGTTTAGGAATTGTTTCCTCTTCTACTTTGTATGCTACTATTATTGAGGATACTTATAGTAACGATCTTGAATCTAATAGTAAGTATCTACATAATGACATCTTTGCTGAAGTGGACTTGAGTGATACCTTTCTCTACTCTCTACTTGCTTTTGAAAATACTTATGCCATTGTAGAGAGTATCCTTTTATTTGGGTAAAGCCTTTGGGGAGAAAAACATTGTCTAGACCCATGTCTATGGCCATTCTTTCCATTTGACCCAGTGCCAAATTTAGAAATTCTGATCTTGGTACACCCAACTTGTGGATTGGTCTACATGAAAAGCAAAGTTTAATTGAGAATGTTGGTATCCTTCCCTATGATAGAAAGTATTTCTCGGGAATTAACAATCCACTTGAGAGGCCAACATTGTGTAAGGTAAAAATCTCCGACAAAGATGAGAGATGTTTGAAGAAAGGGATAATGAAAAACTCCAAGAGGGTTATCCATTGTGTTTTTCCACCCTTGACCAAGGTTTCCCTACTTGTAGGTCAAAAAGAGAGTTTTCTCTTGAAACTAATGAATTCTATTCATGTGATACCCTTTTTCAATACTTGAGTGGAATTTATGACCTTCTTTTCAAAGATGGTATCATTCTTGTGAACCCGAGGGAAAATATGTCATTGTCTTCTTTGGGTGTTGCTTTTAATTTTGCATCCTTGCTTGACACACTTGTGCTTAAATTGAATGAATCCCAACTTGTGGATGCCAAGTTGATCATTTGTTTGTGGAAGAGCCCATGGATGTTAAGGACTTCTTGTCACCTTTATAGGGTTGGACAATTTGAAGAATCTTGTGGGGATCTTAGGAGCATGATTAACTTTGTTAATAGAAGGAAACAAACTTCTTGGGAGAACTACTTGCCTTGGATTAGTTTATTGCATAGTAGATTCTCTACCCTTCCCCGTAGCATGACTCCATTAACAAAATCCCTTCCTTTGGGAAGTTTTTTGAAAGGAAGAATTTGTATGTTCTTAAATGTTTTGACCCTATCCTTGTGTGTATTATGTGCTAAGTCTTTTGAGCCAATTAGCATTCTCATAGATAATATCACCTTGGATGATGCCATTATACTTGATTTCTTTCTATACTACCTCTTTGTTTATGATGATATCCATGCTAATCTTGGATTTGTTTTATGTAGAGGTAGGAAAATTGTTGTTTTTTCCACTTGTGTGGGTAATAATGCTATATGGATCTTATGGACTTTAGAACTAATTGAGGAACCACCTTTGGTGTGGTCTCTTAAAGAGATAAAGAAGCAATTGTGTCTTTTGGCTCATAAGGTGAAAGTAGTTCTACCTTTCATATTAATTGATGCCATTAGGGCCTTTGTAGTTTCCTTATCTCTTGATGGTTGCAATAACCAAATCCTTTGTGTATTTTTCAATGAATTTTTAATATTTAACATGAAGGATCCTTGGTTATATTTTAAGTATGTGCAACCTTGGCATGTTGAGGTGATTTGTTGTGCTAACCCTACTCCTCATTGAGGAGTTTGTATTCATTTGTCCTTTCTTTGGTTTTGCAAAGTTTGGATTGAGGACGAATTCTTTTTAAGAAGGGGAGGAGATACGATCCAAATGGCCATCATAGCTTTTTATGATGTTGTTTGAGGCCAATACAAAAAGTCCAAGCCATGGTCAAGCAAAGAGCTCAAGAATGCACTTGGAGGACCTAATTTGAGATCCTAAGCAAGCAACGTCATGTTTGGAAGATATCTTGGAGCTAAGGAAAGTAATGGCACGAGGAATAAAGAGCTCTTATGGGTTATTTCTGAAATAACCATTTTTTGGGCTATTTTGTAATAGGCTAGTTCTTGTAAAGGCAACTAATATAAATAGGTGTCTTAGATATTTCATTAAGTAGTTTTTTGATGATTATTTTGACATGATGTATTCATGAGACTCCATGGGAGTGTTTGAGTGATTGGAAAACCATTTGTTGTACCTCTCTTAGAAACGGTGGTTGTGAGGTAGATCTAATCCTATTTGTGGTCACTGTAAGAGTTAGGTGCTTATTGATATTCATTAAGGGGGGTTTTAGGATTCAATACATCCTTCTATTGTCCTTTTGGTATCAATTTTGTGTCTATATTCCTATCTTGGTTATTATATTCTTTAATTTTTATTTTTCGTATCTTAGATTCGAGTTCTCATGGGTCGGACGTATCACTTATTCCCTTCTGTCTCTGGACAATTTGGGAGACTCGAAATAACAATGTCTTCGAAGGTAATCAAGACACCCCTTGCTTCAATGAATCTTATGTTGAAGCGGTGGAATTTCACCACATCAGCAACCACAATCCTCTCAACCTCAGGATCTCTATCAGGGTGGGATGGTTGTTTCCCCAAAACCCCAACTCATTCAAGCTAAATACTGATGGTTCCTTCATTGGAAACCCTGAGAAGGGTGGTACTGGAGGGGTCATCAGGAACAATAGAGGTGACTGGATTTTAGGTTTATACCAAAGCTTTATGTATGCCTCTAATAACCATATAAAGTTAATGGCCCTTACAAAAGGACTAAAATTAGCTTATCAACAGAACCTTACTCCTATTGTAATCAATATAGATTCTGAAGAAGTAATCCAAATATTATCAAAAGGTAACCTAATATATAACCACTTAATTTTTGATTGCAGATCATGGATAAGAAAACTGGGAGGACCAGCCATTCAGTACTGCTACAGAGAGCAGAGCAGGATTATTGATGCTCTAGTAAAGTACGGTTTTGTTCAGGAATGCTATGGAAGAAAAGAAGTTTTTGCATCACCACCTTCTTTTGCTGCTGGGAAAGTATGGGAGGACATATCTAGAACTACCTTTCATAGAAATGTTCCATTACTTTTGAACTCACAGGGACATAGTCCCCCCATTTTTGTAAGCGGTCCTGACTAGGAATAACTCTCTTTCTTTTAATTTAATGCAATTCCGTCCTACCAAAAAAAAATGAAAAAATCTCTACCCTTCCCCCACACCACCCCATTCACCCATAATTTTTTTTTTACAAAAAGTTCTACTACCCCCCTCCCCCCACCCCAATCCTCCCAAATATAATCAAATTTGTATGTAATTTGTTGTATAATCCTCTTAAAAAATAAATATGTAAAAAGGAATAATAATATAAAATACATATTTTGAAATATGTGATATTATGTAAAGTATCAAACAATTATCACTATGAAATATGTAATATTAGATATGGAAAGTAAATATGTGATATTAGATACAAATATCAGACAATTATGAATTTCATACAACTAAATTAAATACAGAAAACTATGAAGTAGAATAACATTAAAAACAGAAACAATAATATCAAATACATATTTTAAAAAACATAAACTTATCAGCTACACCAGTAAAACTCCAACTTTGACTGTTATCTATTATTCTCTTTTATATATTCTTCATAATCTCTTCTGTGAGTCAACAATAGCAACAAAATTATCACTAAAATAATAAGAATAAATTCTTAAGAATACTTCTTCATAAATTAAATAATAGAAACATTATTATTTCGAAACCAGGTTACCGATGAATTTCTTATTTATCAAAGTCGTCGTTTCAATCATTATCAGTTTTTTCTTCTTATCTTCTTGGGTGTTAGTACCATTTGTAGTGAAAGCGAAGAGTCGCGAGAATATATAGAGAGAACATCAATGATTGTGGATTTTTTCCTCTTCGTTTATGTCAACAGAGGAATATGAAGATGAAAAAATCATAATGTTCCCGCATATAAGAAAAAGAAAAATGTTAAATCAAAAATATTTTTTATAGATGAAGAATACAAAGAATGCAGTAAACAAATTCAGCAATAATATTAATAATATAGGAGTATATATAAGATACACTAAGAAGCTAGAGCCTTTCCAATTCAAATTTAAAATATTATATTAATTTGTTAAAATAAGATTAATTTATTATTTTTTTCTTATCCTTATCATTTTTAAATAAGATGTATATTTGCGTAATATAATTTATATATTTGAATTGAGATAAATGTTTAAAATTAATGAGATGATGATGATGATGACGACAACGACGACAATAACAATGACGACGACGATAATGAGGATGACGATGACGACGGCGATGATGACGATGATGATGATGATGAGGACGACGAAGACGATGACGACGAAGACGACGACGATGATGACGACGAAGATGATGATGATGATGATGATGATGATGATGATATTAGTACTACTACTACAACAACACAAAATTAGGGTTCAATTATCATTATTACCTGCTACAAAATTCAAAAGAGTCCAATTTAAACTCTTCTAATTACTATTGCTACTATTAATACTATGGGTCAAAATTATTTTTCCTCCCCAACTTTGTCTTAAAAATCAAACTCCCCCCTCAACTTTGAACAATAATCATACTCCCCTCTTTATCCTAACTGGCTTTTTAAAATTTTCATTTTACCCTTTATTATTAATTTTTTTATTCTTATTTTTTAACTTCTTTAAAATCATCATATTTTCATTTTTAAAAAAATTTATATAAAAATTTTTTCATAAAAACATAAGCATTATCTTCTACGAAAAAAAAAGTAAGAAATATTAATTAAGTATATAAGCTAATGATGATCTTTATGAAGTAAATTAGCATAATAAGGAAATTAGTTTTATTAATAATAATCAAAACTATAATATTTATTTTACAAGTGAAAATAATAAGTAATACTAATTTTATAAACATATTTCAATGCAGAAAATACAAACAATAAATGAAAGAGATAAGCCTCTAGTATCACATACTTCAACTTCATAGGGGTCCTATTATTCCTTGAACTCAAATTTAGCTTATTTTTATTATTTTTTTGTGCTAATATGGCACCTCTATAATATAAAATGGAGCCCACATCAAAGGTATCACACCATCTAAAATGATTTACAAAAGGTATCACGTTAGCCAAAAAGATTGACAAAAATATGCTAAATTTTAGTTTAAGGGGTAATAGGACCCCCGTGAAGTTGACGTGCATTGTAGCAAATTTGGTCATAGTTCGGGGGTACTAGATGTTTTTCTCAAATAAAAATAAGGTCAAATTTTAAAGATTATATTTATTTATATAAATTATAAAAAATGTAATACTCTATTAATGACAATCATAGCTTATTTACTAATATAGACAATAGATAATATCGTTTCTTATCACTTGATCCTCATACTAAAAATAGATGTTTTAATTTATCTGCTCAATTAGTGAAATCAAGAGAATTGTATTATATTTTTTCTACCCTTTAGTATTAAATAACCATATAAAGTAACAGTATAGACAAATTTAAAGTTTCAAATTATCATTAATAAGGTTAATTTAGCAAAATATATCACTAAGTAAAATTTTCTTAAGGATGTGTTATATCAAAAAAAAAGTTAAGTAATACGAAATAAATTTAGTAAGAGAGTGATAAAACATGAAAATATACGCACATGCATATACATATATATGTATATATCCACACTTAGGGGTGGGTTGTTTGAAAATAAGTTATTCCAGAATTAATTATTACAAAATAAGTTGTACTAACACGTATTGTGGTATAAATGGTGCGACAAATAATTTTGAAACTACCTAATACATCTAATTAAACGCATAATAAATAATCATGAACTTTATCCCTGAATTAATATAATTATATCTCACACCAAACGACTCTTTAATACATATAATACTAAAATAACGATCTTAAAAAATAACATTGAATTTTATGATAAATTTATAAAAAGTATTAATTTGCTTATAAAGTTAATAAACTTAAATAAAATGCTACAAATATCCATGTTAAAAATATATTCCTTACCTATAATGTAAAAAGATATTACATAAATATAGGATTAAAATTACAAGGATAAAATGGACATTGCATGAGATAAAGGGAGAGTATGATTATTATTCAATGTTGAGTGGGGAGTTTAATTTTTTAATCAAAGTTGGGTGGTGAAAATGATATTCACCCTTAATACTATGCACCTACTATTTTTTTAAGAAAATATTATTATCATTATAATTTTTATCTTTCATTTAATATTTAATCAGATATATTTCAGATATAATATAAAGCTGCAATGAAATTTGATGAACATTGTCTATTTTATCCGTGGTTGATAAATTTGCGAAAAAAAATAAATATAATATTAATCATAAATAATAATACAATAATTAACCATCTAGATTAACCATGAACAACAAACCTTAGTACATATTCAGAGAAATTTGATGAGCACTACAAATAAATTTTTTTATCCATGATAGATTATATTGTCAATGACCAAAAAAAAAAGTATATGAAAACAATAATAATCATTTTCGTTACTTGAATTATGTATGAATTGATAATCTTCCAACTTCATATTTTTTATGCTTTATTTAAATGTCACTTTCTTTGTTGTTAGTTTATTCATTTACACACTAAAATTTAAAATATTGGATTTCTTATTTAATTTTACTTTTCTCAAATTTCTGTTGTAATCTATTTGTTTTAAAATTTATTGAATAATTTTAGTTGAAATATTTAGATGCTTGCAAATTTAATTCACACTCCTCCCAAAATAAAATAGACAAAAGAATGCAATGTTGTGATAGTACAAACTCGAGTCTTTCTTCTCTCTCTCTATATATAGACGAATAGAAATTCATGTGCCAGTTTTTAGGACAAAACTCGATAGTATTGTAATAAAAAAATTTAATTAAAGAATATTAAATATTTAAATTTGATAATATGATAATATTAAGATTTTAGAAAAATAAAGAAATTCATTTACATAAAAGTAGGAACGTAAAATTGAAGAGTTCTAATAAACTCTTACAATTTCATAAACTCATCCTTTTCAAATGTTATTTAAGATAAATCTCTCTATATATAAAAGCAAAACTAAAACACGACAAGATTCCATGTGGCAGCATAATAGAAAGCCACATGGCAGTTTTTAAAACAAGGTTATACACATTGTAATAAAAATTATAATTAAAATATAAGATATTATATTTAAAAATATTAATTCTTTTTAAATTATCATTAGCTTGAAATTAGGAACATGAGCTTATCCCTTTCAAATATAATTTAAAATATATTCAAATATTAAATAAAAATAATATATTAACCTAAATAATAATAATAATAATAATAATAATAATAACAACAACAACAACATTAGTATTAGTACACGTTTAAACACACAAAAAAAATAGTAGTACACGTAGTAGCACTACTTTTAATTTTAAAAAAATGTAGTGATATAGTATTATAATAATAACAACAACAATAATAATAATAATAATAAATAATAATAATAATAATAATAATAATAATAATAAACAATAATAGTAGTAGTAGCAATATTATTATTATTATTATTATTATTATTATTATTATTAATAATAATAATAATAATAATAACAATAATAATAATAATAATAATAAAGCAACAATAGTAATAATATAATAATTAGAACAAGCTACTTGATAATTTTAAAATAATAAATAACAATATTGTAATAAAAGTTTTGAATTACAACATTAGAGATTTGTATTTAAAAGTATTAATACTTTTTTCAAGATTACCATTAGCTTAAAATTAGGGACGTAACATTGAAGAGCTCTAAATTAACTATTACTATTCATAAAATTTATCCCTTTCAAATATTATTTAAAATATATTTAATTAAATAAAATATAAAATATAAAATATTAATTTAAATAATAATAATAATAATAATGTATGATGATAATAATAGTGGTAGCATTAGTACACGTTTAACCAAAAAATGTAGCAGTAGCAATGCTTTTAATTTTTAAAAAATGTATAATAATAATAATAATAATTAAAAAATAGTAATAGTAATAGTAGTAGTACGTAATAGTTGTAGTAACAATTTAATCGAACTCTTATTATTGTTTAACCAATTCGATAAAATATTAGTTATTTTATTATTTTTTAATTTGAATTGGAA
This sequence comes from Capsicum annuum, assembly GCF_002878395.1. Taxonomy (NCBI): domain Eukaryota; kingdom Viridiplantae; phylum Streptophyta; class Magnoliopsida; order Solanales; family Solanaceae; genus Capsicum; species Capsicum annuum. Next base: position 94,987,417 of record NC_061113.1, read on the forward strand.
ATAAAATATCTTCTCAACAATAAACTTAGAATTTTCAAAAAAAAAAACTTAGATTTTTTTTATAAAAAATATTAGATTTATTAATTAATAATGCATGTTACACGAGTTCTTGCTGCACAAAATGAATAAAGTCATTAATATGAAAAGAGTTATTATTTTAATCATATCACAAAAATTGAAAGATAAAGAATTACAATTCTGAATTTAAATAATAATAGTAGAATATACTAGAATCTTGAATTTAAACTTAAAATAATCATGATATTTTTAAATCTTATCTTTATAACAAATTCATATCATATTCAATTTTGAATTTGAATTTTAGTTTGCATTTATATCCAACTTTGTGATGATAATCATGATATTTTAAAATCTTATTTTTCTAACAACTTCATATCACATTCAATTTTGAATTTGAATTTTAGTTTGCATATATATCCAACTTTGTGACCTCTTATATATATACACCTTGAGTGAGACACATATTAGTGTAAACTTTATTCTTCTCTTTAGTTATTTATCATTTTCAAATTTAAATTTTATTTATATGAGAGAATATTCTATGATCATTTTATTCGCAGAGATATTGATTAGTCTTTCTTTTTACGTGTCTTAGTATTATTTTGTTACATACATTGAATGTAATTAATATATTTTATTTATAGTAGTTTGTGCAAATTACTAATTACTAGCTCCCAATGAATTACAGATTGAAGTTGTTCAATCTCTGTCAAACTTTGTTTTCAATCTTCTGATCTATACATCAAGTAAGTTGTTAATATCCTATACAAAGTTAATGATTGATATGAACCGTCATTTAATTCCACACTAAGAAATAAAAATTAAATTTATTATTGTAATTTTCAATACGCTTATATATTAATATATATTTTTTGGTCTCAGAGAATTTCTATCATGGATAAAAAAGTTATAAATAATGTCCATCATATTTTTTTATATAATTATTAAGATACGTTGTTCATGCTTAACTTAGCTTTCTAATAGTTTTAGCGCTATTTGTAAAAAATGATATATTTATGTTTTCCGCAAATATACTTACCATGGATAATGAGTAAAAAAATATTTTTCTAAAACATTTGTATATCTATATTATACAAAATAATAGAATGAGTTGGAATAGGGTGATGAATATTGTGGTTGGAAAGGAGAGAAAGGGGGATTGTGGTGAGTGGGGGTAGGGGTGGGTTGGGGTAGGAAATATTTTTAAATATTTTTGATGAGTAATATAATAAATTGTATGTGATTAGTTAGTTTTTAATTGAAATAAAAATTTTAAACTTTAGAATAAGAAGTTTTGGAATTAGACACAATCATGTACCTTTAGTGTAATTGTTGTTTGGAATTAACAGATAAGAAAAAGCAAAATTTGAAATGAAAGATAAAAATGTAATCACATATCTTAATTGGTTATAAATATACAAAATAATAATTATTTAATATTTTTCATTTGTTATTTTTTATAATCATCAACAAAATTTAATAAAATACGAATTTCATTCTTTTCATATCAAAACACCTAAAATGATTGTAATTCTTACTCTATATTGACGATTAATTATAATTCCACTATTAAATAATTTTTTTAATATTTCCTAACTAATTTAAAATATGTTAATTTTTTTAATGATAAAAGAAAAACAACTCACATATTATTCAAATTGTAATTTGGTACATCGTGAATCAAAGATGAAGAATGTCTAATCTACTTCAACCCATAGCATTAGACATAAAAGATAAAATACTTTATTTTTTAAAAAAAAATTATTTTATTATTTTAAATAAATAAGATATTTTTTTAATGATACTTTTATAGAAAAGTATTCCGCACATCGCGCGGGTACCTATACTAGTATTAAATAATAGTAGTAGCAGTACCAGTAATAGTAGTAGTGAATAGTAGTAGTAGTGAATATATACAAATATATATGAATGCATTCTTTACAAATATTAAATAAAAGATTAAAAAAATATGATGAGGACAACAATAATCTACAAATAGCAATAAATAATGCAGAATATTTATAAATAATAATAATAATAATAAATAGTAATAATAGTAGTAGCAATAGTAATAGTACGTAGTAATAGTAGTATTGGTAGTAGTATTGGTAGTGGTAGTGATACTGGTCCTAATCGCGGTAGTGGTAGTAGTGGCGGCGGCGGCAGTGGTACATAGTAATATTGTATGTAGTAGTATAGTAGTTGTGAAAGCAATTATAATAATAATAATTAGTACAACTAATATTATCAAGATATTTAGTTATCACACTAAAGAGTTTTAGTTGGACTTTTATTATTGTCCAACCAATCTTATAAGATATTATTTATTTTATTATTCTTTTTGAATTTAAATTGGATATACAATATCTTCTAAAAAATAAACTTAGAAATTTCAAAAAAATAAATAAATTATATTTATTAAATCAACAATGCACGATTTGTTGTTGCACAAATTGGATAGAACCATTATTATCAAAAGAGTTATTATTTTAATCAAACATATTTTTTTAAAAATAATTGAAAGATAAAAATTTAAAATTAAAATAATAATAGTAGTATATTAGAATCTTGAATTGAACTATAAGATAATCATGATATTTTAAAATCTTATCTTTCTAACAAATTGACATCACATTCAGTTTTGAATTTGAACTCTTACTATTTCATAACAACAACAACAACAACAACAACAACAACAACAACAACAATAATAATCTATAAATAAATAATAATATAAAATATAGTTGAAACTTATTTTCTTTAACATTGACAAGATATTTAGTTATCACACTAAAGATTTTTAGTAGGACTTTTATTATTGTCCAACCAATCTTATACGATATTGTTTATTTTATTATTATTTTGAATTTAAATTGGATATACAATATCTTCTCAAAGATAAACTTAGAAATTTCAAAAAGAAAATTTATTAAATTTATTAAATCAATAATGCATGCTACATGATTTGTTTCTATACAAAATGAATAGAACGATTATTATCAAAAGAGTTATTATTTTAATCAAACATATTTTTTTTAAAAAATAATTGAAAGATAATCATGATATTTTAAAATCTTATCTTTCTAACAAATTGACATCATATTCAATTTTGAATTGAACTCTTACTATTTTATAATAATAATAATAATAATAATAATAATAATAATTAATAATAATAATAATAATAATAATCTATAAATAAATAATAATATAAAATATAGTTGAATTCATTTCATTTAAATATTAAATGAAAGATAAAAAATTATTACCAGTATTAATAATAATAATAATAATAATAATAATAATAATTAAAACAAATTATAGCAGTGGGTAGTACATAGTTATAGTGATAGAAGGAAAAACAAAGAAATGTGGAATTTTTTCTAAAAAAATAAAATATGTAGATTACTCTAATTGATTTTAAATATTTCTCTTAATTCAAATATATACATTATAAGATAAGTATGTATTGCGTTTGAAAAAATATGGATAAGGAAGAATAAAAAATTGATCTTCTTTTAACAAATAGATATTATATTTGAATTTGAAATTAAATAAAATTTAAATTGAAATGGAGCTCTATTTCTTAATCGCTTATATATCTATATATATATAAACAATAGTAGTGGTAGAAGCAGTAGTACGTAGTACATAGAAGTAGGATAATAGTATCTTTTAATTATAATCACCTACATTGAAATGATATTTGAATTTCAAATTTAAATGAAATTTGAGTTGGTGTGGAGTTTTAACTTTATTCATGAATTTACTGACCATTAGATTTATTTATGAATTTATTTGTTGCATTCTTCATGTTAATTCATTTTCTTGAAATATTTTTGATTTCAAATCTTCATTTTTATATGCAGATGAGTCACAGTCATATTATAGGTAATTTTTTGGTTATATACGGGCCTAAATTCAATTAAGTAATTTGTCATTTTAATATTGTTTGTTTGATTTTTGTTAAAAGTAAATACAATCAATTATATAAATGAAAAATAAAATCACCTTTGTTAAGATTTTGAGCCACATATTTTGCTTTTTAAATGCTAACTTTTGTTACCATTTTTATACTATTATTTTATTAAAATAAATGTTCATTTTTTTTATTGTATATGATTCTAGAATGTTAAGTATCAGGTAACATTTTATCAGATCATATTTAAAGAAATTTTTTTAATAACTTTATAATTGAAAGATAAAGTTTAATTGATATTTAAAATATATGTTTTTCTTTATTACAAGGTTTTTGAACTTGAAAAACAATAAAAGAAAAGAAAAGAAATAAAAATTTAGTTCGTAACATAAAAATATATAAGTTTAAATTCAATCAAATTTAGTTTTATCTGTCCATACATTAGATAACATATTAATTTTCAAATTCAAAGTTTCAACACATATCAACTCTTTAGTAGATAAACTTAAAATTCAATCAATTTGGTTATCTTATTATTTAAACTCTTTAATCTTGAAACAAAAAATGAAATTAAACTCCCTAATAAATTAAAACAAGACATATAGCATATTATCAAGGAATATTATGTTTTTTAAAATAATTTTAAAAGGTGTTGTCTTTTTGATTATCCCAACATTAAATGATAATTTTTGACATTGTTAATGTAATACCCCGTAATTTCTAAGCTAGAAAATGAACCATTGTTCCTACGTATGAAACCTCCTATCCTGTGATTCATATTTGAGTACATGACTTACAATGAGTATCCTAGTGAGAATAAAGCTCATTATGTGTTAAGCATGTTCATAAGAGTTACTTAGAGTAAGGCAAGCTAAGAGCCTTTGAATCCCTCAAGTTTTAGTTTTTGATTCCGTAAAGGTCATATTTGAATGAGCATAACTTATTGTATATATGGTATTTTGACATATTTAGACCCACCAAATTGTAGAGAATCGAATTAGCTTTCCAGCGATACCCATTTTACCGAAATTCGACACCCGAGTAAGAAGTTATGGCTTTACAAAGTGGAGTACGTCGCTTAACATAAGGTGTGCGACGCACAACCTAATGTATGCGATAAGGTGTGCGCCGCACAACCTACACAACCTAGATTATGTGATAAGGTGTGTGCCGCATATCCTATGGCCCAAGTGATGTAAACACTCCATTTTTGGGTCATTTTAAGGGCAAAATGGTCATTTTCCACCCATATATAAGTCCCAAACATGGAATTTAGCCCCAATTGAAGCAAAATATACTTCTTTTTCTCAAAAACCTGTAACGCCCCAAAAACGGGTCCAGGAACGTCACACGGTGCTTGAGGCTACGAGTAGCTCTAAGCTAACCCTTTGAGCCATTTTCATTTAGTTCAACACGAATCAACGGGGTTTTCATAAATAACCCTCAAATATAAACAGAGTAATCATCATCCAAGAATAAAAGAATTTTAGAAAGATAGCAAAATACGACTTATTAGTCAACTCCCAACATCTATACTAGTCTAACAAGCCTCTAAGAAAATCAATAAAACCAGCAAGCCATTGAGACATGTCCCAACTGACTCATACTCAATTATCAAATGTAAACAATTCCGTGAAACCAACATCAGACATCACGTCCTCGAAACATGAGGACTCACCACGACAGACGATATAGAACAGCGTGCCCGAAGAATCACAATCGAACCTGAAACTGAGCACCTGAACCTACATTCTGAGAAAATGCAGCCCACATCTGAAGATATGGGTCAGTACCATGGAAAGGAATCGAGCATATGGGGGTGTATGCTGTTGTATAAACATCATCATCATAAATATTTATAAGAAATATGCAGGATGTATGAAAGACTCACATAGCCCGAAGAAAATCATCATAATCATGAGCGGATGAAATAAGTACAATAACACATGTGAGTCATCATATAATTTGTCAATCACTTTTAGTTCATCAAGAATATCAATTCTCATAATGTAAATATCAGTTAAATCTTTCAAAAGAATAACTTTCACAATTCCACTTTCAAATCACTTCACCATTCACCATAGACACAAGGAAACACACACACACTGGGAGATCCTATAACCGGCATAAACCATGTGAGCTACATGGAGTCCAACGTATAACCCACATTGGGGAGAGCCGTCCTATCCTTGCCATCAGAGTAGGACTATCGATATCAAATCCACACAAACTAGTGATCACTATATAAATCAGCCTCAGGCTCACTCTTACGGGGGCACGTAATGCTAGGAAAGTAAGGTCGTTTTATACCTCCCACTCGGTGCTAAAGATTTCTCCCAGACTTAGCTCAAATCATTTCAAAGACAATCCACAACAAAAAAATTTCAGTAATATATAAATATACATCGGGAGTCATCATGCTTCCCATCTATCAAAATCAACCACGTTGTGGATTTCTTTCACACTCGAGTTCAAAATAACTCCATTAAGACCAAAATGTCAAATCATTCAAAATATCTCAAATATTCAACATCAACGTGCTTATAACACACATTTTCCCAAAACAACACAATTTCCAATAGGGATTCACGACCCAAATATCAAAATCATGATAAATATCGTTCAAGATTCATGCTTTATATCTCCACACATGTAAATTAATCTTTTAAAATCATAAACATCAAGATTTCATAATAATCATCATAAGATATGGGTTCACGCTTCAAATTCATAAAAACCAAATAAAAATCATGTCTTTGTAAAGAAAATTACTTTTGGGCACAAGAACGAAAGAGAGTTCTTGTTGAAAAACCCCAAATACCTTGAATGATGAACTTTAGATTGATACTCATTTTTGAGATATTAATCGTTCCTTTGAAAGATGGTTCTTGGAGTTCTTGAACTAGAAACTTGGAATCTTGAATAAATTTGTAGAATTAATAGTGAACTTTGGAGGTTCTTGAAGTTGGATGTAGGAGCATAGGGTTTTCTTTTTGAGGAAATTTGATGAAATATAACATATAATGATTCTAATAGGCTTTAATATAGGGTTTGGACAGATTTTGGGTGAGGGAGAATGACCAAAATGCCCCTAAAAATCAAATAATTCTCGAATCTGTTCTTTGGTGGACTGTTTTGATAGTCTGAAGTAGATCAACCATAACGTTTTACTCCAATATCCAAATTGGATAAAACCAATTTCATTAGAAAGAGGACTCTCATATCTTTCCGTTGATATATAGTATCTCACCCAGATCATTATGTATGAGGAGTTATGATCGTTTGAAGTTGACCCAAAAATTCGCTTTTGATAGGCTGAAGTAGATCGACCATAACTTTTTGCTCTGATAGACAAGTTGGATGAAACCAATTTCATTGGAAAGAGGACTCGCAGAGATTTCCATTGATATATGGTAAATCACCCAGATCATTATTTACAAGGAGTTATGATCATTTAAAGTTGGAGAAAAAATACGCCAGGCCTCAGTACTTTTTCCTGCACATTTTACTATTCACTACTCTTCATGGTTCGATCGAAATGTTCATAACTCGTCGCTCGGGTGTCCGTTTTGGATGATCCACATATCGCTGGAAAGATTATTCGATACTCTATTCAATGGTGGGTCATAATCTAAGACATTCTGCATGAAAAATTATAATTCATTCTAGAAGATAGAACCCAACACGTTTACGCACAAAATTTCAATGAAAAATTTCCCGGGGTATTACATCATCCCTCTTTGGAAACATTCATCCTCGAATGACGCTAGAAATGCCAAGATTAGATAGGGAATAGAGCATACAGCTAAAAATATTCGTTAGACTTATCACCACATCGTTTCTCACTCCGAATGCAACATAGAATGCATAAATTCAAGAAACTACAGCTGAAGACAATAAATAACAGCTGAACTGCTGCAACTTTTATCAAAAGTTCATGATTTAGGAAAGAACGATACCTTCAGCTTGATCGGAGTTCACAAAAAATAGGTGCGGGTACTTGGATTGCATATTCGCCTCAGCTTCCCAAGTTGCACCCTCAACAGATTGGTTTCGCCACAACACCTTGACCAAGGGAACTTCTTTGTTCCTTAGTCTTCGGACACTGAAATCAAGAATCTCAACAGGAATCTCATCAAAAGAAAGATTTTCTTGAATGTCAGCACTCACAGAGGAATCCACTACCACAGCATCACTAATGTGCTTTCTAAGCATGGAGACATGGAATATTGGATGAACAAAGGACAACTCAGAAGGCAACTCGACCTCATAAGCTACCTTACCAACATGGCTAAGAATTTTGTAAGGACAACCATAATAGGGACTAAGCTTCCCCTTCTTTCCGAATCTCTTCACCCCTCTCATGGGTGAAATTTTTAGATACACTAGGTCACCAACTTCAAACTCAAGGTCTCTCCTTCTAACATCCGCATGTGACTTCTGACGACTCTGCACAGTTTTCAACCCTTCCCTAATCAACTTAACTTTTTTCATAGCCTCAAATACCGAATCAGGACCACTCACAGCCGCTTCACCCACCTCGAACCAACCTATGGGTGATCTACACTTCCTCCCATATAAGGCTTCAAACGGAGCCATGCCAATACTAGAGTGAAAACTATTATTGTAAGCAAACTCTATCAACGGTAAGTGATCATCCCAACTTCCCTTAAAGTCAAGTGCACAAGCTCTCAACATATCCTCTAAGGTCTGGATGGTCCGCTCAGCCTGACCATCGATCTGTGGATGAAAAGCAGAACTCAAAAGCACTTGGGTACCAAGACCCTTCTGAAAAGCTTTCCAAAATTGCGAAGTAAACTGAGTACCCCTATCCAAAATGATAGACAAGGGAACTTCATGCAGTTTGACTAGCTCTCGGATATACAATCTAACGTAATCCTCAGTAATATATGAAGTATGAACTGGCAAGAAATGAGCAGACTTAGTCAACCTATCAACCACAACCCAAATGGAATCATGATGGCGTCGGGAAGAAGGTAAACCAATCATGAAGTCCATATTTATCTCTTCCCGCTTCCAGGTGGGAATACTAAACTCTTGCATCATACCACCAGGTCTTTGGTGTTCAACCTTAAACTGTTGGCATGTTGCACACTTAGCTATAAACGCTGCTATATCTTTCTTCATGCCACTCCACCACTAGATTTCCCACAAGTCTCGGTACATCTTGGTGGCACCAGTATGAATAGAATATCGCACCCCGTGCACTTTAGCCATAATCCTCTGTCTCAGATCATCAACATTTGGGACACACAATCTACCCTGTAATCTCAACACACCATCTCCCCCTTGGGAGAAAACCTCTACTTTTTGGTCCTTGACTGACTCCTTTAGTCTAACCAAACTAGCATCTAAGTAATGCTTTTCCTTCACTTCCGAAACCAAGGAGGATTCGGAACTACTCTGAACCCCTATACTACTTTCAGCAGAGTAAAACAACCTAACCCCTAATCTAGCCAAACGATGTACATCACGAGCCAACTCTTTCTTACCTTCTACCACATGCAAAACACTACCCATGAACACTCTACTTAGGGCATCCGCCATAACATTGGCCTTGATCGGATGGTACAACACACTCATATCATAGTCCTTTAACAATTCTAACCATCGTCTCTACCTAAGATTCAATTCTCTCTGGGTAAACACATACTTCAGACTCTTATGATCAGTAAAACATCAACATGGACACCATACAAATAGTGTCTCCAAATTTTCAAAGCAAACACAACAGTAGCCAACTCAAGGTCATGGGTGGGGTAATTTTTCTCATGGGGTTTTAACTGTCTAGAAGCATAAGTTATCACCTTACCCTTCTGCATCAATACGCAACCCAACCCAACTCTCGAAGCATCACAGTACACCACAAAACCATCAACACCATCAGGCAAAGTCAAAATAGTGGCTAAAGTGAGTCGAGTCTTTAACTCCTGAAAACTCTTCTCACAAGATTCGGACCATAAGAATTTTACTTTGTTTTGGGTCAACCGAGTCATAGGAGACGCTATAGAGGAGAAACCCTCAATAAAATAGCGGTAATAGCCAGATAAACCCAGGAAACTTTGGATATCAGTCGGAGAAATAGGTCTAGGCCAATTTCTAACAGCTTCAGTCTTTTGGGGATCAACTCTAATACCCTCGGAAGAAATGATATGACCTAGAAAAGCAACTGACCTTAGCCAAAACTCACACTTACTGAACTTGGCAAACAACTTGTGATCTCTAAGGGTTTGCAAGACAATTCGGAGATGATCAGAATGTTCATCCTCACTACGGGAGTACACCAGTATATCATCGATGAACACTATGACAAACGTATACAGATATGGTCTGAACACTTGATTCATGAGGTCCATGAAAGCTGTTGGGGCCTTAGTTAACCCGAAAGACATAACAAGAAACACAAAATGGCCATAACGAGTTCAAAAAATGGTTTTTGGGTTGTCACTCTCCCTAACTTTGAGTTGATGATAGCCGGAACGAAGATCTATCCTTGAGAAATAACTTGCACCTTGCAATTGGTCAAACAAATCATCTATTTTTGGAAGGGGGTACTTATTTTTGACGGTGACTTTATTCAGTTAGCGGTAATCAATGCACATACGCAAAAAGCCATCTTTCTTTCTTACAAAAAACACAGGAGCACCCCAAGGAGAAATACTGGGCCTTATGAAACCTTTATCTAGTAGATCTTTGAGTTGCTCTTTCAACTCCTTAAGTTCTGCAGGGGTCATACGGTAAGGAGGAATAGAAATGGGCTAAGTATCGGGAAGAAGATCAATCCCAAACTCTATCTCTTTATTAGGAGGTATCCCTGGGAGATTATCTAGAAGGACATCAGAAAACTCATTGACGACGTTAACAGACTGGAGAGTTGAAGTCTCAGACTTAGTGTCTTTGACTCTAACCAAATGGTAAATACACCCCTTGGAAATAAGCTTTCTAGCTTTGAGGTAAGAGATAAAATGACTCTTGGGTGACACAGAATTCTCAGACCACTCAAACACGGATGCACCTGGAAATTGAAACTTGACCACTCGATTCTGACAATCAATAGAGGCATAAGAAGAATATAGCCAGTCCATACCAAGAATTACATCAAAATCTACCATGTCTAACTCAATTAGATCAGCCAACAAGACTCTATGAAGAACGGTAACAGGACACCTTTTATACATTTTTTGGGCAACAATCGAATCACCCACTGAGGTAGAAACTAGGATAGGCTTAGGAATAATCTCAGGACTCATTTCAAAATTCACAGCAATCAAAGGTGTAACATATAAGAAACTGGATCCAGGATCCAACAAAGCATACACACCAAACTGAAATATACGAAGCATACCAGTAACAACATCGGGAGAGTCCTCCTATTCCTGGCGGGATGGTAAATCATAGAATCTATTCTGGCACTGCCCGCCAGCATTGTTAGAAGAGGCGCCCTGAGCTGAGGCTGGGCGAGTCGCTGGAACTGGAGCACTAACAGTCTAAGTCTGGGTCTGAGGGCGATAGTCATGATGCCCTTGTCCATTCTGTGGACAATCTCTAACTCTGTGACCCATGTCACCACACTGAAAACAACCCCTTTTCTCACCCCAACACTCACCCGAATGAGCCCTACCACACTTAGGACACAGGAGACGATTTGGCTTACTGCCAGTACTGAACTGGGACCTGGATGCATATGACCTACTACCTTGCTCCTGCCTACCTCTAGGCACAGGAGAACTAGCAGATGATGGTGCTGGCATAGACGAACGATCCTGATACTGAGGGCGACTCCCTCCCTACGATCTAGTCTGACCCTGTCCGTGCTGCTCGAACCTAGCTCTCTTATTCGCTCTCATTCTATCTCTCTCCTTAATCTTTTCTGCCTTAATCTGTTTGGCATGAGTCATTAGCCTAGAAAGATTTATCTCACTATTTAGCATAGCAGACCTACACTCCTTAACCACATAACTAGACACTCCAGTCACAAACTTACTCATACTAGCCCGATTATCAGCCACTAAGTTAGGAGCATACTTGGCCAACTGATTGAACTTTAGAAAGTACTCCCTAACAGTCATAGAGCCTTGTCATAGGTTCATAAACTCTTTCACCTTTGCCTCCCTCATCTCCAAAGGGAAAAACTTATCCAGGAATGCATCCTGGAACTCTTGCCAAGTTGTAGGGACAGCTTTCTCACCTTTACTTTTCCTTCAAGCAATAACCCAGTCATAAGCAAGGTCTTTCAACCTATACGCAGCCAACTCCACACTATGTTCCTCAGATACATGCATCACCTGAGTAATCTTCTACACCTCCTTTAAAAATAACCGTGGATCCTCATCAGACTTGGACCCATAGAATTCCAGCGAATTTATCCGTATGAAGTCACGAATCCTGGCAGCAGCTGAATCACCTCCCTGCTACTGTGGAGCCAGGGCTGGGTTGGCCTAAATATTTGCAGTAACAGCTTGGGCCAGCGCCTGAAAGATTACCCAAAATTCAGTATGAGACATGTTTTTATTCAATGGGTCAGAGGGTTGAGTTTGCTGACCATAATTATTTCTTCTCGCTCAACGTGAAGGCATATTTCTAAAAGAGAAGAGCATGAATCAGTAGCAGAGAGAGACACTTTAAGCACGATAGACTTCTGAAAGAAAGAATCACATTTTTTCCTAAAACGTCTTCTAGCCTCTTGCTCATAGATGTGGCGCACTATACACCGATGATCAAGACTCTACTTAACACGGCTTGTCAGACTCTCTAGGACAGCTTAAAACCTTAGGCTCTGATACCAAGTTTGTAATGCCCCAAAAATGGGTCCCGGAGTATCACACGGTGCTTGAGGCTACGAGTAGCCCTAAGCTAACCCTTTGAGCCATTTTTATTTAGTTCAAGACAAATCAACGGGGTTTCCATAAATAACCCTTAAATATCAATAGAGTAATCATCATCCAAGAATAAAAGAATTTCAGAAAGATAACAAAATATGACTTATTAGTCAACTCCCAATATCTATACTAGTATGACAAGCCTCTAAGAAAATCAATAAAACCAGCGAGCCATTGAGACATGCCCCAACTAGCTCATACTCAATTATCAAATGTAAACAATTCCATGAAACCAACATCAGACATCACGTCCTCAGAACATGAGGACTCACCATGACAGAGGATGTAAAACAGCATGCCAAAAGAATCACTGTCAAACCTAAAACTGAGCACCTGAACCTACATTCTGAGAAAATGCAGCCCATATCCAAAGATGTGGGTCAGTACCATGGAAAGAAACCGAGTATATGGGGGTGTATGCAGTTGTATAAACATCATCATCATAAATATTTATAAGAAAAATGCAGGATGTATGAAAGACTCACATAGCCTGAAGAAAATCATCATAATCATGAGAGGATGAAATAAGTACAATAACACATGTGAGTCGTCATATAATTTGTCAATCACTTTCAGTTCATCAAGAATATCAATTCTTATAATGTAAATATCATTTAAATCTTTCAAAAGAATAACTTTCACAATTCCACTTTCAAATCACTTCACCATTCACCATAGACACAAGGAAACACACACACACTGGGAGATCCTATAACCGACATAAACCATGTGAGCTACATGGAGTCCAACGTACAATCCACGTTGGGGAGAGCCGTCCTATCCTTGCCATCAGAGTAGGACTATCGATATCAAATCCACATAAACTAGTGATCACTATATAAATTAGCCTCAGACTCACTTTTATGGGGGCACGTAGTTCTAGGGAAGTAAGGTCGCTTTATACCTCCCACTCGGTGCTAAAGATTTCTCCCAGACTTAGCTCAGATAATTTCAAAGACAATCCACAACAAAAAAATTTCAGTAATATATAAATATACATCGGGAGCCATCATGCTTCCCATCTATCAAAATCAACCACGTTGTGGATTTCTTTCACACTCGAGTTCAAAACAGCTCCATTAAGACCAAAAGGTCAAATAATTCAAAATATCTCAAATATTCAACATCAACATGCTTATAACACACACATTCTAAAAAAAATATAATTTTCAATGGGGATTCACGACCCAAATATCAAAATCATGATAAATATCGTTCAAGATTCATGCTTTATATCTCCACACATGTAAATTCATCTTTTAGTATCATAAACATCAAGATTTTATAATAATCATTATAAGATATGGGTTCATGCTTCAAATTCATAAAAATCAAATAAAAATCATGCCTTTGTAAAGAAAATTACTTTTGGGCACAAGAACGAAAGAGAGTTCTTGTTGAAAAACCCCACATACCTTGAATGATGAACTTTAGATCGATACTAATTTTTAAGATATTAATCATGCCTTTGAATGATGGTTCTTGGAGTTCTTGAACTAGGAACTTGGAATATTGAATAAATTTGCAGAATTAATGGTGAACTTTGGAGGTTCTTGAAGTTGGATGTAGGAGCTTAGGGTTTTCTTTTTGAGGAAATTTGATGAAATATAACATATAATGCTTCTAATAGGTTTTAATATAGGGTTTGGATGGATTTTGGATGAGGAGGAATGACCAAAACGCCCCTAAAACTCAAATAATTCTCGAATCTGTTCTTTGGTGGACTGTTTTGATAGTCGGAAGTAGATCCACCATAATGTTTTACTCCGATATCCAAATTGGATGAAACTAATTTCATTAGAAAGAAGACTTTCATATCTTTCCATTGATATATAGTATATTACCCAGATCATTATGTACGAGGAGTTATGATCGTTTGAAGTTGACCCAAAAATTAGCTTTTCATAGGCTGAAGTAGATCAACCATAACTTTTTGCTTTGATAGACAAATTAGATAAAACCAATTTCATTGGAAAGAGGACTCGTAGAGATTTCCATTGATATACAGTAAATCACCCAGATCATTATGTACAAAGAGTTATGATCATTTAAAGTTGGAGCAAAAATACGCCAGGCCTCAGTACTTTTTCCTTCACGTTTTACTATTAACTACTATTCACGGTTCGATTGGAATGTTTATAACCCGTCGCTGGGGGTGTCCGTTTTGGATGATCCATATATTGTTGGAAAGCTTATTTGATACTCTACGCAATGGTGGGTCATAATCTAAGACATTCCACATGAAAAATTTATAATTCATTCTAGAAGATAGAACCCAACACGTTTACGCACAAAATTTCAATGAAAAATTTCTCGGGGTATTACAAAACCTCTCAAGAATAAGCTAAGGTTCCAATTGGGGGATTAAAATTCAAGAAGTTTCTTCGTCAATCTTCGTAGGATCACGAACTAAGGTATGCATTGTGTTGATTTATGGATCATTTTCATCCATAAAGCTCAAAAACCCTATTTAAGTTATGAATCATGTTATTATGTTGTGGGTTGTTCAAGTTTATGTGATTGTTGTTGTTTTATTCCCAAGTTGGGATCTTTATGTGAAATTATGAAACTACATTAGCATATAAATTGAAATCCATGAATTTGGTGGTTTATGATTTGTGAAATTTGATGATTTCACCTATGCCTTAAGTTGTGCATGTAAGGTGTTTGATAAAATTCCAAAAAGGGATATAAATTATGCCTTATAGCTAAATTGTGATCCAAATGATAAATGCATGCTTTACCTTTATTATCAAAATGACTTCTATGATATTGTTGTGCATTATGAATGTTTGAACGATTACTTAGGGGACTAGTTGATGAAATATTGGTATGTTAATATGTATTCCCATTCATGTACAAGATTATGATAATCATGTACTTTATGAAATCCCCAACTTATTATATTATGGATTGTTAATGTTGGTCATGTATTCAAGAAAGTCATGCTTTGTCAGTTTTTTTCCATCGAGTCCTGGGGGTACTTGTAATCAAAAGATTAGTTGTGTGCTTAGAGCTATGTCATGTTTTCACGATATCCTCAGCTAAGCCACGATTCATAGAACTCAGCCAGTCATGTGACTCAGGAAAGCTTAGTACTTCAGTAATCCCAGTAGTATTTCATCAGTCAACGAAACTCCATAAATTTAGTCTAGTCCAGTTCAGTTAATCATGTTCAGTGTCTATTCAGATGGGAGTAGAAATTAGCATCGAGCGAACCCAAGGATCAGAACGTACCTGTTATATGAGGGTGCGATTCTTAGAATTCATTCTTGAGTTCCAGAACTATGTAGCCAAGATAGGTTGAGACATCAACATTGTCTGATGAGGGTTGATGAGGTGGATAAACACTGTCAGATGAGGGTCCCACCATTCTTTTTTAGGGGACACTATCAGATGAGGGTCATCCACAGCTTGTCCTTATCGGTGATGCGACATTGACACCCTTCTAATTGGGGTTACAGATTGGACCCCAACTCAGCCATAATAGTGTATTAGGGGCATGTCGGTAAGATTACTACTTCCTATAATTTCATGTTATAGAATAAGGACTGTCAGATACAGTCAATCAGTCTCAGTAATAGAATTCAGATAGTTCTTCAGATCTCAGGACTGTCAGATATAGTACGGAACTCAGCTAGTTCCATTAGATTTAGGACTATCAGATATAGTCACTCATGTTATTAGTTATATCAATTATCAGAACTCAGTCATTAGTCATGTTAGTTATCAGTAAATTCATGAGATTAGGATTTCAGATATAGTTACTATGTATGCATCCATGTATTATCACGTCCATATTAGTCAGTTATCCAGTATTGTTCATGCATATGAACCCAATGCATTTAGCTTACCTCACATTCATACCAGTACATTCAAAGTACTGACGCATTTGTGCTATGGTGTCTTATACCATGGGTTCAGACACGAGTTCTAGAGCATCCATAGATTCCAGTCTCAATAGTTAGGGTTAGAAGTGAGTCTTTATCCTTCGAGGACACGATCATCATTTTATTATCTTGTTTATTAATTTATTAGTTGGAGTTAGTTGGGGACATATCCCATTAACTTCTTATTCAGACAGTCATATTTAGAGGTTCTTCAGACTACAGTATGTTTCAGATAACTTATTTCAGTTTTATTTATGGAATTTCATACCCCATCCATATGTTATGATTTATCAAATCTTATGTTACAGTTTTGAACCTTATGGCCTTTCAGTTCATATTTCTGCATTATACAGTATGTATGTTGTATAGAGGTACAAATATTAGTCATGGATTAGCTTATGGTCCTTCGGGGTCATGAGCAATATGTAAAATTTTGGGTACCAAATTCGGGGTGTTACAAACTTGGTATCAGAGCCTAAGGTTCAATAGTATCCTAGGAAGTCTGAAAGCCGCATCTAGTAGAGTCTTGCGCATGGGTGTGTTGTGCACTACACTTATGTGCAGGAGACTATGAGATGTTTTTAGAATAGTTTTCCTTCTTTCATGTCTCAGATCGTGCTATAGAAAGGTTCTTTAGTAAACTCATGAAGATTCTCATCATGCTTCACTCATGTCAACTCCACTTTACTTTCAAGGTAATAGAAATAGTGATGCTCAAAGTCCTAGAGATAGGGTTTCTCAGACTATCCCCATGGAGAGTTATGGGATTTCCCTCGGGCTCAAAAGTATCCCATTAGTTTTGTTATGTTCCAAAGTTTTGCATATTTCATTCATGATCATAAGAACTCATCCATGAACCCGAATCTAGATATGCCATCAGACCCCTTCTCAGAATCCTATGATATCATATGACCTAGAGTTAGATACATGAACCCAGGAGTTTAGTAGTAGTAGAGTTAGGATAATATTATCCGTATTGAATATATTATATATCATGGGGATAGTTGTACCAAAGTAAATTAGTAGGCTTGAACAGGGCTAGCAAGAATTTAATTTTATTGATTTGATACTAAGTGTGAAGGTGGGATGTGAGATAGGAGATGTGATATTAGTAGTCTATGAAGAAACAGAAGTAGATGAAATATTTGGTAAGGTAACCATGTGTCGAACAGAGTATAAGTATGTAATGATGATTGCAATTCAGTTTAGAGTTTAGTAAAGTGTTCATAGACTTACAATGATAGCTTCAATCTAAGGAGGGAGATGATAGACCAAGTGACCAAGTCAGGCCCTCAGATTCCAGTAGTACTGCCAGTACATATAGAAAGGAAGCAAGGGGAAAATATTCCAGTTCCCAGCATAAGTATTTCAGTTCTATTCCCTTCAGTAATACAAATCATGTCCCATGAATATAGAAAACTCCAAAATCAGGTCATGCAGCTTATGACTCATGTACGCATATCATACTCTACAGTATACTCAACTTTCATGACTCCTGCTACACCTCTACTGATCAGTTAAATTTAGACTGTGTTATGCATATCGTCAGTTTAGACCTCTTGGTGAATCAGTGATATTTATATTCTATTCCTCAGGCTTCAGTCAAGTGTCAAAGTTTAATTAGTGTCCATTTATACTTCAGGTCCTCCTGATTCAACTCTTTAGTGAGGTCTCTTTGTGAAAACTATGTAGTGATGAGCACTTGCATAGATGGGAGAGAGTAGATGTTACATATTAAGATAAGATTGTTGCATGCTTATTGTACACGAGGGTGTAGTTATGAAGATAGGCTTGAATGTTATGTTAGTGTGCAAGTAAATAGCTAGCAAGAGGTAGTATTTAGAAGTTGGGAAAGTACAGAGTGTGAGTGTACATTCAGATCCTTGACTTATGTTAGTCCTCATTATGTAACTATCAAAACTCAGTTGCCATCTCGGTATTCAGTACTCAATGATCAGTGTTCAATCTCATAATTAAGTACTTCATTATTAGTCTAAACCTCAGTTTTCAAGACCTAAAATTTAGTTCCATTATGAGTCCCAGTTACAACCTTAGTTATAATGTCAGCTTCAATTCAGTAATCAGATCAGAAACTCAGTCCAGTTTTAGACTTACTTGACCCTAGCACACAATTATCAGTTACTCAGTTATTAGTATTTCAGTACCTCAGTTTATAGAATGTTTCCAAATCATGTCGTACACTTGGTCCCGCATTTACAATTAATACAGACCTCATGAATCTATGCTCAAGTTACCTCATGTTATTCAGTTAGATCTTACCTCCTATGCATAATATTCTACAGCCTCAGTCCAGCTATTCAGACTAAGTATAGTTCAGTCTTACATGCCTAGTATTCAGCTATCAGTTATCCAGTTAATCAGATAAGTCAAAATATTTATGCACTCGTGCTCAGTACACACGTGAATCTTTTGAGTAGTCTTAATTGCAGTACAGGAGGCTTAGTCACCTCATCTTAAATCATGTTCATAGACCTTAATTTATCTTAAATTTAGCCAAGTGATAATTTTCTTATTCATCTATATTAATCAAATCATGCGAAGGTTTCCTTGCATCCTAAAGCCACTAGAACTCTATAGAAAGAGTTTTAAAGAAAGGCTCCTGTTGATTATAAGTTTTCAGCATGAGTTAATCCGCAAAGCCAGTAATTCAGTTTAGCAGTCAGACGGACAAGTACACATGGCTTGGGATCCCATCCCTTCCATCCAGACGTACTATCTGAAGTCTTATAAATGTAACTATTCTCAGATGAACCAACTAAATAGAAGTAAGATCAGCTCAGTCCATGTATCATGACTCAGTTTCAGATCTCAAATAATCAATCATGATTTAGTTCGTAGTTGCCTTGTGTATCACCCCAGTTTTTCTCAATATCTCATCCAAGTCAGTATTCTTCAAGGGACATAGCATCCCAAGGGGGAGATACACTATGAACCCCCGAACTTTCATGACATAAACACCCCATTCTTTCTTCATGTAATGAATCCAATTTGGAGTAGGGGGCGCTCATAAGTTGACCCTCAAGTTTCAATATCATCCGTAAGCCATGTATTTAGGGGCTTGGTTCAGTTTACGATATTTAGTTCACAGTATTCAGTTCATGCATCATGTTTCAGACTCAGCTATATTTTTATGTTCCTATTCATACATGTTCAGTAAAGGATATTGAGTTTGAGATTGGTAACTATGTGTATCTAGAGATCTCTCTCATGAAGAAAATGAAGAGAGTTGGCAAAAAATGAAAAATCAGTCCTCGATATGTTGGTCCCTTCAAAATTTTCAGTCGCTTCGACAAAGTAGCTTATGAGCTCGAATTGCCTTCAGATCTAGCCTCAGTTCGTCTAGTGTTCTATGTCTCCTTGCTTGATAAATGTATAGGTGACTCATCAATAGTAGTCTCTATAGAGGTATAGATATTCAGAAAAACTTCTCTTTCGAAGAGATTCCAGTCGAAATCCAAGACTATCAAAAGTCCCTCTAGTTAAAGTTCTTTGGCGGAAAAGTCCGTTGAGGGAGCTACTTGGGAAAAAGGAGCAGACATGCGAACCAAGTATCCTCACCTCTTTTCTACTAACTCAGACTCAACACAAGGTAATAGCTTTCCTTAATTTTATTCAGTTCCATGTCCAAATTTGAGTTACAAATTTTGGTATCAGTTATCATGTTCAGTTTTGTTACCAACTAAGTATTCAGTTTCATGCTCAGAATTCCATTATAAACTTGGTACTAAGTACCATTGCATCTTCAATCATTCATTTATGTATCAGTTCAGTCATATAATTATGCATTAGATATGCAAGAATTAATCTTATCAGTCATGCATCAGATATGCATCCTCATTATGAGAAATCTAGTTTATCAAAAATCTTAGTCATGCATTCATGAATTAGTTACCCATGCATCAGATATGCATGTTCAGTATGATATGTTCAGCCTATCATTTATTTCAGTCATGAAATCATGTTTCAGTAGTGTATGTATTGTACGTACTTCAGTTTATCATCTCTTACCTTTCAGTCAGTTTTATTTGAGGGTGAATATTCCTAAGGGGGAGATTTTGTAATACCCCATATATTTCTAAGCTAGAAAATAAACCATTGTTGTTACGTATGAAACCTCTTATCCTATGATTCATATTTGAGTACATGACTTATAATGAGTATCCTAGTGAGAAGAAAGCTCATTATGTGTTAAGCATGTTCATAAAAGTCACTTAGAGTAAGGCAAGCTAAGAGCCTTTGAAACCCTCAAGTTTAAGTGTTTGATTCTGTAAGGTTCATCTTTGAATGAGAATAACTTGTTGTATGTATGGTATTTTAGTAGATTTAGACCTACCAAATTGTAGAGGATCGAATTAGCTTTCCAACGATACCAATTTTACCAAAATCTAACATCGAGCAAGAAGTTATGACTTTGCAAAGTGGAGTATGTCGCCTAACATAAGGTGTACGCTGCACAACCTAATTTATGCCATAAGGTGTGCGACGCACAACCTAATATATGCAATATGGTGTGCGCCGCACAACCTAGATTACGTGATAAGTATGCACCGTGTATCCTATGGCCCAAGTGACGTAAACACTCTATTTTTGGGTCGTTTTAAGGGAAAAATGGTCCTTTTCCACCCATATATAAGCTCCCAAACATGGGATTTAGCCCCAATTGAAGCAAAATATACTTTTTTTTTCTCAAAAACCTCTCAAGAACAAGCTAGGGTTCCAATTAGGGGATTCAAATTCAAGAAGTTTCTCCGTCAATCTTCGTAGGATAAGAACTAAGGTTTGCATTGTGTTGATTTATGGATTCCTTTCATCCATAAAGCTCAAGAACCCTATTTAAATTATGAATCATGTTATTATGTTGTGGGTTGTTCAAGTTTATGTGATGATTGTTATTTGATTCCCAAGTTGGGATCTTTATGTGAAATTATGAAACTACGCTAGCATATGAATTGAAATCCATGAATTTGGTGGTTTATGATTTATGAATTTGATGATTTCACCTATGCCTTAAGTTGTACATGTAAGGTGTTTGATAAAATTCCAAAAAGGGATATAAATTGTGCATTATAGCTAAATTGTGATCCAAATGATAAATGCATGCTTTACCTTTATTATCAAAATGGCTTCTATGATATTGTTGTGCATTATGAATGTTTGAAGGATTACTTAGGGGACTTGTTGATGAAATATTGGTATGTTGATGTGTATTCCCATTCATGTACAAGATTATGATAACCATGTACTTTATAAAATCCCCAACTTATTGTATTATGGATTGTTGATGTTGGTCATGTATTTAAGAAAGTCATGCTTTGTTAGTTTCTTTCCATCGAGTCCTGAGGGTACTTATACCCAAAAGATTAGTTGTGTGCTTAGATTCATGTCATGTTTTCATGATATCCTCAGTCAAGCCATGATCCATAGAACCCAGTCAGTCATGTGACTCAGGAAAGCCTAGTAATTCAGTAATCCCAGTAGTATTCCGTCAGTCAACGAAACTTCATGAATTCAGTCTAGTCCAGTTCAGTTAATCATGTTTAGTGTCTATTCAGATGGGAGTAGAAATTAGCACCGAGCGAACCTAAGGATGGGAATGCACCTGTTATACGAGGGTGTGATTCTTAGAATTCATCCTTATGTTCCTGAACTATGCAACCAGCATAGGTTGAGACATCAAAACTGTCCGATGAGGGTTGATGAGGTGGATAAAAATTGTCAGATGAGGGTCCCACCATTCTCTTTTAGGGGACACTATTAGATGAGGGTCATCCACAGCTTGTCATTACTGGTGGCGCGACATTGACACCCTTCCAATTGGGGTTACATATTGGACCCCAGCTCAGCCATAATAGCGTATTAAGGGAATATCGGTTAGATGACTACTTTCCACAGTTTCATGTTACAAAATTAGAACTGTCAGATACTGTCAATTAGTCTCAGTAATAGAGCTCAGATAGTTCTTCAGATCTCAGGACTGTCAGATACAGTATGGAACTCAGCTAGTTCCAGCAGATTTAGGACTGTCAAATATAGTCACTCATGATATCAGTTATATTAGTTATCAGAACTTAGTCATTAGTCATGTTAGTTATCAGTAAATCCATGAGATCACAATTTCAGATATAGTTACTATGTATGCATGCATGTATTCTCACATTCATATTAGTTAGTTAGCTAGTATTGTTCATGCATATGAATCCCATGCATTTAGCTTACCTCACATTCATACCAGTACATTCAAAGTACTGATGCATTTGTGCTATGGTGTCTTATACCATAGGTTCAGAGACATGAGTTCTAGAGCATCAATAGATTCCTGTCTCAACAGTCAGAGTTAGAAGTGAGTCCTCATCCTTCAAGGACAAGATCATCATTTTATTATCTCGTTAATTAATTTATTAGTTGGAGTTAGTTGGGGACATGTCCCATCAACTCCTTATTCAGATAGTCATGTTTAGAGGCTCTTCAAACTACAATATGTTTCAGATAGCTTATTTTATTTTTGTTTTGGGTATTTCATACCCCATCCATATGTTATGATTTATCAGATCTTATGTTACAATTTTGAACCTTATGATCTTTAAGTTCATGTTTTTGCATTATACAGTATGTATGCAATATACAGGTACAGATATCAATCATGGGTTAGCTTGTGGTCCTTCGGGGTCATGAGTACCGTGTAACGTTCCGGGTACCAGATTCGGGGCGTTACAGTTAATTCACTATAATCTAACTAAGTTAACTTTTTGAAAAAATAAACTAAAAGATTGTTTTGAATTTTAACATAAAAAAGTAGAAATTACATCTTCACAGATTACAGAAATATATATAGAAATCATTTATGATATTGACAATTATTTTTGATACCATAAATTTATATTTATTTTGTAGTATGTTAGTGTCTGATAATTGAGTTTTCATTAATTGATAAATTCGATTGCTTTGTGCTTCATGTCTCAACATCCAGATTTTTGACATCATATTTTGAGAAAGTATTTATTATAATAATAAGCAAAGTCTTAAATTATGTATATCAAGTAATTATAATCGTAATAAATGACGAAATTAATGAATATTATAATACCAAATCTAAGTAATTTAGATTTAAAATTCAACATTCTATACTTTGAAAAAGAAAGGAAAACCCAATTATCATGGTGTGTAATACAACAAAAAATTAATTTAAAATTAGACTAGATAAAAGTAATTAAACTGGATAAAATATAGAAAAATAAAGGGTCGGGGATAATATTTTAAACTAATTTTGAGAATATAATGCATTAATTAAATAACACACATATTATTTATAAATTTTAAACAAAAGAGATTGAGGGGGGGGGGGGGGAGAGGTGCAATAGAATAAAAATTTAAAAGAAAAAAATATCAATATTAGCAATATGAAATCTTTAAATTATAAACAATATAATTTAAAAAATATGATTTTTTTAATAATTACATGATTTTTTTACTCATTTAAATTTGATTAGAAGTATGGGGGAGGTAAATATTAACAATCTAATATTTTTAAATTGTGAATAATTATTTTTTACTTATTTAAATTTGATTAAAAGTTGAGGAGTGGAGTGGGGGAAATATAAACAATATAATATCTTTAAATTATGAATAATATAATAAAGAAAAATATGAAACATATTTTTTATAGTTACATGATTTTTTTCCATAAAGATTTGGTTAGAGGTGGCTGGGGGTGGGGACGAGATTTAAAAAAAAAAAAACAAATTGAGGGGTGGGGGTGTGTAACGACCTAAAAATTTGATGAAATATGTGAAATTTATAATTTTATTTGATTTGACTGTTTTACCCCCTCCCTCCCGTAGTAGCATTATAATATTTTTGGGGCGTGGGAATGATTGACATGATCTTTGATGCATTTTGATATCATTTATGCAATATTGTGGTTTTTCTTCGAGCCTTATTTTGGACTTATGTGGATATCTTTTAATTCGTGTGATGGATGGCTGAATGGACTGCACCAACAACTCCGGAATATCAATTTTAGGCTAGGTAGACCTTTGGTTTGGGTCCCGGTACACCCAAGCTCATTTCAACCTATTGG
Source organism: Capsicum annuum (assembly GCF_002878395.1). Lineage (NCBI taxonomy): Eukaryota > Viridiplantae > Streptophyta > Magnoliopsida > Solanales > Solanaceae > Capsicum > Capsicum annuum. Next base: position 95,012,245 of record NC_061113.1, read on the forward strand.
TCGAAAAGTTGAAAAATTGAAAATATGAGTGTGGGACCCACATTTGATCGAAACGACCTCGGATGGAAAATCTGACTTTGCCAGAAGATCCTGAATGTCAATTTTAGGGTGTTAGAGTATTTGGTATAATTTTACGGCTTTTAAATCTCATTTCGACCCTCGATTTGGAAAATTATAATTTCGGATTTCGGGGGTTAACTTTGTGAAAATAATTTTTTTTTTGAAAATCTGATATCTTCATAGCGTCCGAAACATCAATTTAGTGTGGTTGCATAGTTCGTTTGCATAAATCATACTCTGAACGAATCCCGGGCACCCCGTCAAAATCCATTTCAACTTAAGGAAAAATAAACTGCACAGCTATTGCCGAAAATCTGCAATAAATAGCAAATTTTTTTTTTTACCCTTTTTGGCTTATTTTGCTCATTTGCCTCTTAAGAGTTGAACCCTAAATAGTTTGGAAGCTTAAAAGTGAAGCTTGTGGGAGCTTGGGAAGATAGATTAACATCTATTTCTTGGTTTTATTACGGATTTAAGGTAATAACTCACCCCTTTTCTTAAAAATTTCTTGATAAATTTCTCAAAACCCCCAAAATATTAAGGCATGATTTTAAACCAAAATTCACTCCTTTTCACTTGAATAATATTTTTTATCTTATAATTACTAGTTTTTCATTAATTTAAACTTCAAAACAACTCCGATTCTTGATTTTAACCCGGATTTCAACGATTCTTACCTGGTAAAGCTCAAAAATATTTTTTCTTCGATTTGAACCCCTTTTTTTGACTTGATTTAACTTGAGTTTTCATCTGTAGGTTCCTAAAAATATGGGAAACATATTTTTGAAGTAAAGATTTGATTTTTCCCTTTTTTTGAGTGTCGTTGGTTTTGTATTGATGCATAAATTTCATATTTGATGCTTTTAGTGGAGTTGAAAATTGTTCGTGAAAAGTAAGGTCGTAAATTCAAGTGTAGCAAATCGGTTTCGGCTTCGAGGTACGTTATTGCTTAACTATTCAGACTGGGCTGGGTAGTAAATGATGGTACAAAATGCATGTTAAGGGTAGAAACTAATCATGAAAAATGACTATCTATGTGTTGTGCCCGTGTGGGGGCCTATATGTGATGTAATTAACGAAATTGAGATATTATGTGATATGTTTGACCGTGTGGGGTCCTATGTGATATTGATAGCTTTGAATACATGTGAACAATTGTATTGTGTTGTGTAAAGTGGTACCATTGGTGTATTGTAATTTTATTCATACTTTATTGGCATATGAGATATGTGAAAATTCATGGATGAAACGAAAATAGTAAGTGGATATTGGCTCATGTGGTTATGGGAATGTATCATTGTGGTTGGTTGTGGGAATATATCATGTGATTGGTTGTGAAAATACTCATTGTGATTGGTTGTGAGCATTACATCTTCATATGATACTCATTCATGAAACATTGGTACCATTGTGGCAACATCTGAGAAACACTGACAACACATTTTTAAGAAAATATTGTAACACCTTATAAAACCCTTTTTCGAGAGATATGCTGGAAAGGAGCTATGAGATATGTGGATTGTATATGGGTTGATGAACCCCCCATGGATCCTACGTCGGGAAGCTTTAGCTTCGTAGGTGTATACGAGGATTGTGCGACGATCCCGGAGGTTGTGCGATGACCTCGTGCATCATCATCATCATCATCGCATATATTAAACTTACTTTATTGTGTTTATGTTGTGTTGTATTGCCTTATTGACCTGTCATCTATGTATTTGTCTTATCTTCCTTTAATTGTATTTGATGATCTTGTATCTACATGTTCCCTATTGTTCTATTTATATGTGATATAATGTATACTTGTGTTCTATATCTTGGTGTGTCCTTGTAATATATGTGATATATATTAGAACTGTTAGTGCAAGCGGTGTGGGCTATCGTTGTGGGACATTTTTTTATTGCAGGTGACGTGCCCTTAGTGTATATTTTATATGCTTTATTTACTACTTTGTTTGGTCAGCCTATGATACCTACTGAGTACAAGTGGACCGTATTCATGCCTACTGCGCCCTTTCGGTGTAGGTCCTAGCTCGAGTGCGCCTCAGATTTCTTGACTCGGGCGATTGTTGGAGCTTCCAAGGTAGCAGTTGGATATTCATGCGTCCGAAGTTCACCTCTATCTTTCTAAAGTAGTTATGTCTTTATTAGTATTCGGAGACAGATATTATTCCTTTTATAATTATTTTTTCGATGTATTTGACTCTTGGATTGTATTAGTAGTTCTTACACCATTAACACCTGGTTTTGGGCATGATTGGTATTTTGGATAAGTTCTTTTCGCATTGTTATGATTACTTATATGGTTCGGCTTTGTTCTAGAAGCCTTACCGTGGGCTATTTTTGTCTTTTCTTCTTTTCGTACTAATTTGGGTGATAGGCTTACTTGTCAAGGTACATCGCGACAAGTGCCATCATGATCCTCATTTTTGAGTCGTGACAGGGTGGTGGTAGGGGTGGGAGGTGGGTGATGGTAGAGAAGAAAAATTGTCTTATTTTTACATTTCATTGAGAAACAATATCATAGTTGAATCTTTTTTAAGATAATAGAATTTAACATGCTCAAACGAGACATCCCAACATGAAATATTAAAAATATTATTTAAATATTATCCGCGAACCGCACGGGTTTGTACACTAGTTTTATGTAATGCTAACATGATAATGCTTTAAAGGAAAAGAATTAAGAAAATAAATATGACTTTATTAGTACTAAAACATGGAAATAAAAATTCATATTTATTATGCTACATTGAATGTCTACAACTAAATAGTATTAAGCATGTAAAAAAGATTAATCAATACCTTTATGAATTAAAAACTCACAGAAAATTTAGTCAAAATAAATAAAATCTGAATTTAAAAATAATTAACAATAAAAATAAAAGAAGAAAGCTTACACCAATATGTGCACTAAAGGGATATATACATACATACATACATATATATATACATACATACAAACATACATACATACATACAAACAAACAAACATATATATATATATATATATATATATATATATATATATATACTTATACTAGTCAAGTGTATGTGCATTGCACGTCTGTCTCGTGTTGATAAATACAAAAATAAAATTATTAAAAAAATAGCAATTGAATTGAAATAAATATTATATTTATTTAAAATATATAGTTTGACACTATGTGTTTCATCTTAATCAATAAAACTATATATAAAATGAAAAATTTAATGAATTAAAAATTTTTGGTCACCAAAGAAAAAGATGTAGAGGAAAATTTAGTTGTAGCGGTGTGTTTGTTGTACCTATATGTCATATTAAATAAAAATAAAAATATTATTAGTACTTTACGATCCAATTTAGGGTGCGAGACTAATATTCATAATTATAAAATATTACGTTAGAAAATTAAGAGAGCACAAATAACAAAACACTTTGTAAGAATATACTATTATCTTTTGATCTTGTCCTACATAACTCCTCTATCCTGCTACAATTAATGGTCGTACATGATTTTTTCTCTCTTCAATTACTCAAAATCAATATTGTATATATCTTTAATAAAAGAATGTACATAATTAGATGTAAATATTTACATTATAAACTTACAACGACATCATGATGATTGCTAACCTCAATTTCTTTGTGACTAATCAATTGACCCACATATGATCGGTCAAAAAATTATTGAGAGAATAATTTCCTCTTAAATAATAAATGTAGTTAGATCATCTAACTTTTTAAAATAATAAATCATATGTTAAGTTAAATTGGTAGAAGTTATACCTCAATTATCCTTGTTCTTTTGAAGCTTAAAATTTGAATTAAAATTTTCATCTTTACCGCATTCTTTTGAGCGAGGTCACAACCTATCAAACATAAATTATTATAGAATCTCAAAAATTAAGGATGGGATCTCAAAATACCATAAAACACAAGTAAAAAATCACGTAATTAAGCTACCAAAATAACGTTTAAAAGCAACAAACAACCTGATCAAAATAATTTTGAAATGAAAAAATTATAAATTAAATAGAAAAACAAAGAGGCAAGGATTCATAGAATTACTTAGATGCTAACATTAAAAAGGAGAGTTTACTTAATTTGTCTTCTATTTTAAGTAAAATTCTTGTCAAAATTACTTACCTATTTATGTTAAATTATTTTCAAAAAGAAACTCACAAATTTGGTCAACAAATAACCAAAGGTAGTATTTGGCTAGTATTAAAGTTCATATTTAGTTAGTATTTGGTTACGGAAGTCTTTTTCGTAAAAGATTAATTTATCAATTCCTTAAAAATTAATAATAATTTTTATTACTTTTAAATAAGGAAAGATTTAATAACTAAATTTTAATGGGACTCTTAAAATAGCATAAAATAATTAAAAAATAATTTATTAAAATAGTAAATGACAATTTTGTCTATTGCAGAATCTTTTAATAAAGGGCAAAAAGTTTAAATCACCTTTTTAAGGATTTTCAAATTTTTAATATATTGTGTGTATATATATATATATATATATATATATATATATAT